>NW_026536038.1:0-22085 GCF_028551555.1 Melozone crissalis | reverse complement strand
TTGGGATCGTGTCCTGGGGTTTGGGATCGTGTGCTGGGGTTTGGGATCGTGTGCTGGGGTTTGGGGATCGTGTGCTGGGGTTTGGGATCGTGTCCTGGGGTTTGGGATCGTGTGCTGGGGTTTGGGGATCGTGTCCTGGGGTTTGGGATCGTGTGCTGGGGTTTGGGATCGTGTCCTGGGGTTTGGGATCGTGTGCTGGGGTTTGGGATCGTGTGCTGGGGTTTGGGATCGTGTGCTGGGGTTTGGGATCCTGTGCTGGGGTTTGGGATCGTGTCCTGGGGTTTGGGATCGTGTGCTGGGGTTTGGGATCGTGTGCTGGGGTTTGGGATCGTGTGCTGGGGTTTGGGATCCTGTGCTGGGGTTTGGGATCGTGTCCTGGGGTTTGGGATCGTGTGCTGGGGTTTGGGATCGTGTGCTGGGGTTTGGGATCGTGTGCTGGGGTTTGGGATCTCATCCTGGGGTTTGGGATCGTGTGCTGGGGTTTGGGATCCTGTGCTGGAGTTTGGGATCGTGTGCTGGGGTTTGGGATCGTGTGCTGGGGTTTGGGATCGTGTGCTGGGGTTTGGGATCTCATCCTGGGTTTGGGATCGTGTGCTGGGGTTTGGGATCCTGTGCTGGGGTTTGGGATCCTGTGCTGGAGTTTGGGATCGTGTGCTGGGGTTTGGGATCGTGTGCTGGGGTTTGGGATCCTGTGCTGGGGTTTGGGATCGTGTGCTGGGGTTTGGGATCGTGTCCTGGGGTTTGGGATCGTGTCCTGGGATTTGGGATCGTGTCCTGAAGTTTCCTGGACCCCAGAATCCCATTCTGGACCCCGGGATCCCCCCTCAATCCTCTCACCCCCCAATTTCCCCTGGGAGAATCTCCCCTGGATCTCCCCTGGATCTCCCCTGGGAGAATCTCCCCCTGAATCTCCCCTGGATCTCCCCTGGATCTCCCCTGGATCTCCCCTGAATCTCCCCTGGATCTTCCCTGGATCTCCCCTGGATCTCCCCTGAATCTCCCCTGGATCTCCCCTGAATCTCCCCTGGATCTCCCCTGGATCTCCCCTGGATCTCCCCTGAATCTCCCCTGAATCTCCCCTGGATCTTCCCTGGATCTCCCCTGAATCTCCCCTGGATCTCCCCTGGATCTCCCCTGGATCTCCCCTGGATCTCCCCTGGCTCTCCCCCATCCCCGCCGAGCTCCGGCGGTTCCGGTGCTGCCGGCACAAACCTTCCCTGGGAATCCTCCCCGGCAGATTTGGGACAAAACTCCTCCGGTTCGGGGCTTTCCCGCCTCGCTGGCACCGCTGGAGCTTTTCCAGGAGCTTTTCCAGGAGCTTTTCCAGGAGCTTTTCCAGGAATTTTTCCAGGAGCTTTTCCAGGAGCTTTTCCAGGAGCTTTTCCAGGAACTTTTCTGTCTGCGCCGCTTTTCCCCGGGAGCTGCAGGTGCCAAACCTCGGCCGGGTTGGATTTTTTTGTGATTTTTCCGCTTTCCAGGGATTTTTGAGTTTGTTTTTCCTTTCCCTGTCGCTGCCTCACGGCTGCCATGAGCTGCTGAGATTCCCAAATCTCCCAATTCCCGGGACTCCCCTGGAATTTTGGAATTTTCAGCCCCCCTCATCCCCCTCCTCTCCCCTCCCCTCCATCCAAAACTTTTTCCCAGAATTTTTCTGGGATTTGGGACAACACTGGGACATCATTTCCCCCCCCGTGGAATCCCCCAAATCCACGGATCTCCCTTTTCCCTGCGGATTTCTCCCTCCTGAGATGTTTCTCCTCGGCCCCGAGGTGCCTCCGAGCCCCTTTGGGGACATCCCAAATTTTCCTGGGACGTTTTCCAGCCCCGCTGGGCGCGGCCGCCGCTCCTGGAGCCGGCCCCGGCCGGGGCCCCTTTTCTTGGAACAGCAGCGGAGCGGCTGCTCCGGGAACGGGAACCCGGGGAACATCGGCAGGGACGAATCCCTCGGAGCTTTGGGGGGCGTTTTTGGGGGGTTTGTGGCACCCGGAAAGTTCTGGAAGGGCCAGATTGTCCCAGGAATGTCAGGGGGAGCTGTGGCCTGGGTCCCAGCAGGGTTGGATTCGGCCCCTGAGGGATTTTTCCGGCCCCTGGTGAGCGGTGGGATGAGGAACCTCCTCCTTCTTTCCATGGATTTCCTCCAAAATCGGAGCTCGGGAGGATTTGGCCGGCGGGGATCGTCCCAGGAACGTTCCAGAGCTGGTTTGGGATCAGTTCTGTGGTGTCACCACCAGATCTTCTGTGGATCTGCTCCAATGGGGACATTCCAGAATTTATTTGGGATCATTCTGTGATGGCACCACCAGATCTCCTGTGGATCCTCTCCCATGGGGACATTTTGGGGTTTATTAGGGATCTATTCCATGATGGCACCAGGTCTCCCATGGATCTGCTTCGAGGGGAACATTCCAGAATTTATTTGGGATCAGTTCTGTGGTGTCACCACCAGATCTTCTGTGGATCTTCTCCCATGGGGACATTTTGGGGTTTCTTTGGGATCATTCTGTGATGGCACCACCAGATCTCCTGTGGATCCTCTCCCATGGGGACATTTTGGGGTTTCTTTGGGATCTATTCCATGATGGCACCAGATCTTTCATGGATCTGCTTCGAGGGGAACATTCCAGAATTTATTTGGGATCATTCTGTGATGTCACCACCAGATCTTCTGTGGATCTGCTCCAATGGGGACATTCCAGAATTTATTTGGGATCATTCCGTGATGGCACCACCAGATCTCCTGTGGATCCTCTCCCATGGGGACATTTTGGGGTTTATTAGGGATCTATTCCATGATGGCACCAGGTCTCCCATGGATCTGCTTCGAGGGGAACATTCCAGAGCTGGTTTGGGATCAATCCTGTGGTGTCACCACCAGATCTTCTGTGGATCTGCTCCAATGGGGACATTTTGGTGTTTATTTGGGATCTATTCCATGATGGCACCACATCTCCCATGGATCTGCTCTGATGGGGACATTTTGGGGTTTATTTGGGATCATTTTGTGATGTCACCAGATCTCCCACGGATCCTCTCCAATGGGGACATTCTAGGGTTCATTTGGATCATTCCGTGATGTCACCACCAGATCTCCCATGGATCTGCTCTGATGAAGACATTTTGGGGTTTATTTGGGATCAATCCATGATGTCACCACCAGGTCTCCCATGGATCTGCTTCGAGAGGAACAGACTCATTTGGGATCAATTCTGTGGTGTCACCACCAGATCTTCTGTGGATCCTCTCCCATGGGGACATTTGGAATCAATTCCATGATGTCACCAGATCTCCCATGGATCTGCTCCAATGGGGACATTCCAGAGCTTGTTTGGGATCAATTCCATGGTGTCACCACCAGATCTTCTGTGGATCGTCTGCAATGGGGACATTCCAAAGCTGATTTGGGATCAATTCCATGATGTCACCAGATCTCCCATGGATCTGCTCTGATGAGGACATTTTGGGGTTCATTTGGGATCATTCCATGATGTCACCACCAGGTCTCCCATGGATCTGCTTCAAGGGGGACATTCCAGAGCTGATTTGGGATCATTTCCATGATGGCACCACCAGATCTCCTGTGGATCCTCTCCCATGGGGACATTTTGGGGTTTCTTTGGGATCATTTTGTGATGTCACCAGATCTTCTGTGGATCCTCTCCCGTGGGGACATTTTGGGGTTTCTTTGGGATCATTTTGTGATGTCACCAGACCTCCTGTGGATCCTCTCCCATGGGGACATTTTGGGGTTTCTTTGGGATCATTTTGTGATGTCCCCAGATCTCCCATGGCTCCTCTCCAATGGGGACATTCCAGGACAATCCCATGGATCTGGGTCCATCCCAGCTTTCCGTATGAGTTTATCTCGGGTGGATTGGAGAGGGAGGAGCTCCCATTTTCCCTTTTTTGGTGGAATTTCCATGTTTTTCTCCTTCTGTCGTGCTCGTTCCCGGGAAACGTTGGGATTACCGACCCCCGGGCACCTTTGGCTGCCCAACGGTTGGGTTGGACCCGCCCTGGGTGGCCCTTGGAGCTGGGAGGGCCAAATTTGGGGCGGTTGGATGGATTTGGGGCCAGGCTGGGACGTGGGGGATGGAATTCCCACTTCCCGTTGTTTCCAGAGGAATTTTGGGGATCCAAGAAGCTCCAACAGCGCCAGGAACCAGAAACTCCCAAATTTTGGGCATCTCGTGGTCCTGGGTGGCCGGTGAGGGTTGGGCTTGACCTTGGAGGTCTCTTCCAACCGTAACCACTCCGGGATTCTTCTTTTCCAACCTAAATTATTCCATGGTTGAAGATTCCATCGTGGAACTCCTCGTGGTGCTGGGAACGACCCCGAATCCGCGCCGTCCATGGCAGAAATCCCTGGGCTGGGGTTGGATGGATTGAGCTGGGTTGGTTTGGTTGAGTTGGGTTTGGTTGAGTTTGGTTTGGATGGATTGAGTCGGGTTTGGTTGAGTTGGTTTGTGTTCATTTTCGTTGAGTTGCCTTGGATTAAGTTGGGTTGGGTTGAGTTTTGTTGCATTCGGTTGGGTTTGGTTGAGTCGGTGTGGATGGGTCGAGTTGGATTTGGTTGAGTTGGTTTGGGTTCGTTTTCGTTTTGGTTGAGTTTGGTTTGGATGGATGGAGTTGGATTTGGTTGAGTTGGTTTGGGTTTGTTTTCAATGGGTTGAGTTGAGTTGGTTTGGATGGGTCGAGTTGGATTTGGTTGAGTTGGTTTGGGTTCATTTTTGTTGGTTTGGGTTTGGTTGAGTTGGTTTGAGTTCATTTTTGTTTTGGTTGGGTTGGGTTGGGTTTAGTTTGGTTGAGTTGGGTTGGATGGGTCGAGTTGGATTTGGTTGAGTTGGTTTGGGTTTGTTTTCGTTTTGGTTGAGTTGGGTTTGGATGGATTGAGTTGGATTTGGTTGAGTTGGTTTGGGTTTGTTTTCATTGGGTTGAGTTGAGTTGGGTTTGGTTCAGTTGAGTTGGGTTTGGTTGAGTTGATTTGGATGGATTGAGTTGGGTTTGGTTGAGTTGGTTTGGGTTCATTTTCATTTTTGTTGAGTTGGGTTTTGTTGCGTTGGGTTGGGTTTGATTGAGTTGGGTTTGGATGGATTGAGTTGGGTTTGGTTGAGTTGGTTTGGGTTCGTTTTTGTTGAATTGGGTTTTATTGGTTGAGTTTGGTTTGGATGGATTGAGTTGGGTTTTGGTCGAGTTGGGTTTGGTTTGGTTTGGTTGAGTTGGTTTGGGTTTTGTTGTGTTGGGTTTCAATTGATTGAGTTGGTTGGGTTGAGTTGGGTTGAGTTGGGTTGGGTTTGGCTGAGTTGGATTTGGATGGATTGAGTTGGGTTTGGGTGAGTTGGTTTGGGTTTGTTTTCGTTTTGGTTGAGTTTGGTTTGGATGGATTGAGTTGGGTTTGGGTGAGGGTTTGGGTTTGTGTTGTTCGTTTTGTTGAGTTGGTTTGGATGGGTCGAGTTGGATTTGGTTGAGTTGATTTGGGTTCGTTTTTGTTGGTTTGGGTTTGGTTGAGTTGGTTGAGTTCATTTTTGTTTGGTTGGTTGGGTTGGGTTGGTTGGTTCGGTTGAGTTGGGTTGGATGGGTTGAGTTGGGTTTGGTTGAGTTGGTTTGGGTTTGTTTTCGTTTTGGTTGAGTTTGGGTTTGGATGGATTGAGTTGGATTTGGTTGAGTTGGTTTGGGTTTGGTTTCATTGGGTTGAGTTGAGTTGGGTTTGGTTCGGTTGAGTTGGGTTTGGTTGAGTTGGTTTGGGTTCATTTTCATTTTTGTTGAGTTGGGTTTTGTTGGGTTGGGTTTGGTTGAGTTTGGTTTGGATGGATTGAGTTGGGTTTGGTTGAGTTGGGTTGGGTTCATTTTCATTTTTGTTGGGTTGGGTTTTGTTGGGTTGGGTTGAGTTGGAGGCCAACTCACCGGTGACCACCCAAGCACCGACCCCGGAATGTGGAATGGGGATTTTGGGAATGTGGAACAGGGATTTTTGGGAATGTGGAACAGGGATTCTGGGAACATGGAGCAGGGATTTTTCAGAATGTGGAACGGGAATTTTTGGGAATGTGGAATTGGGATTTTGGGAATGTGGAGCAGGGATTTTGGGTATGTGGAATTGAGATTTTTGGGAATGTGGATTGGGGATTTTGGGAATATGGAATGGGGATTTTGGGAATGTGGAATGGGGAATTTTGGGAATGTAGAACGGGGATTTTTGGGAATGTGAAATTGGGATTTCTGGGAATGTGGAACGGGGATTTTGGGAATGTGGAATGGAGATTTTTGGGAATGTGGAATGGGGAATTTTGGGAATGTGGAATGGGGATTTTGGGAATGTGGAACAGGATTTTTGGGAATGTGGAACAGGGATTCTGGGAACATGGAGCAGGGATTTTTGAGAATGTGGAACGGGAATTTTTGGGAATGTGGAATTGGGATTTTGGGAATGTGGAGCAGGGATTTTGGGTATGTGGAATTGGGATTTTTGGGAATGTGGAATTGGGATTTTGGGAATGTGGAATGGGGATTTTTGGGAACGTGGAACGGGAATTTTTGGGTATGTGGAATTGGGATTTTGGGAATGTGGAGCAGGGATTTTTGGGAATGTGGAATGGAGATTTATGGGAATGTGGAATGGAGATTTATGGGAATGTGGAACGGGGATTTTTGGGACTGTGTCTCCGTGCTGGAGCTCTCCCCAGAGCAGGGATAACGGGATCTCCCTCAGCTTTCCCGTTAACCTCCTTAGCAGCGATTATCCCTCGGGTGCTGAGCCCTCCCCGAGCCAGGCTGGCAAATCCGGCTCTAATCCGGGCTCAGCTGTGCCAGGACCAGCTCTGGGAGCGTTCCCGGCCACCCCAGGGCCGAGGTTTTCCCGGGATTTCCCTCCCGGCCACCCCAGGGCCGAGGTTTTCCCGGGATTTCCCTCAGGGCCCGAGGTTTTCCCAGGAATTCCCTCCCGGCCACCTCAGAGCCGAGGTTTTCCCAGGATTTCCCTGCCGGCCACCCCAGGGCCGAGGTTTTCCCGGGAATTCCCTCCCGGCCACCCCAGGGCCGAGGTTTTCCCGGGATTTCCCCCCTGGCTCTCCTGACCCCGTTCCCCTCCGTGTTTTCCAGATGAGCCCGACCCCGCCCTCTCCGGAGCCGTCCCGGCCGCCGCTCACCGGACACAGCTCGGGTGAGTTCCCAGGGACGGAGCGGCCACGGGCTAACAGGCCGTGCCAGGGCACCCTGGAGCCATCCCAGTCCCACCCAGGCCGTGCCAGGGCACCCTGGAGCCATCCCAGTCCCACCCAGGCCGTGCCAGGGCACCCTGGAGCCATCCCAGTCCCACCCAGGCCGTGCCAGGGCACCCTGGAGCCATCCCAGTCCCACCCAGGCCGTGCCAGGGCACCCTGGAGCCATCCCAGTCCCACCCAGGCCGTGCCAGGGCACCCTGGAGCCATCCCAGTCCCACCCAGGCCGTGCCAGGGCACCCTGGAGCCATCCCAGTCCCACCCAGGCCGTGCCAGGGCACCCTGGAGCCATCCCAGTCCCTCCCAGGCCGTGCCAGGGCACCCTGGAGCCATCCCAGTCCCACCCAGGCCGTGCCAGGGCACCCTGGAGCCATCCCAGTCCCACCCAGGCCGTGCCAGGGCACCCTGGAGCCATCCCAGTCCCACCCAGGCCGTGCCAGGGCACCCTGGAGCCATCCCAGTCCCACCCAGGCCGTGCCAGGGCACCCTGGAGCCATCCCAGTCCCACCCAGGCCGTGCCAGGGCACCCTGGGAGCCATCCCAGTCCCACCCAGGCCGTGCCAGGGCACCCTGGAGCCATCCCAGTCCCACCCAGGCCGTGCCAGGGCACCCTGGAGCCATCCCAGTCCCACCCAGGCCATTCCAGTTCACCCTGGAGTGATTCCAGTCCCTCCCAGGCCATCCCAGTTCCCTTTGGATCCATCCCAGTTCTCCCCAGGCCATCCCAGTTTCCTTTGGAGCCATTCCAGTCCCTCCCAGGCCATCCCAGTTCCCCTCTGGAGCCATCCCAGTTCCCCCCAGGCCATTCCAGTTCACCCTGCAGTCATCCCAGTCTCCCCTGGTTCCATCCCAGTTCATCCTGGAGCCATCCCAGTTGCCTTTGGAGCCATCCCAGTCTCCCCAGGCTATCCCAGTTCATCCTGGAGTGATCCCAGTTCATCCTGGAGTGATCCCAGTTCATCCTGGAGTGATTCCAGTCCCTACTGGAGTCATCCCAGTTCCCCCTGGAGTGATCCCAGTTGCCCTTGGATCCATCCCAGTTCCCCCCAGGCCATCCCAGTTCCCCTGGAGCCATCCCAGCTCCCCTGGATCCATCCCAGTTCACCCTGGATCCATCCCAGTTCACCCTGGATCCATCCCAGTTCATCCTGGAGCCATCCCAGTTGCCTTTGCAGCCATCCCAGTCTCCCCAGGCCATCCCAGTTCCCCCCAGGTCATCCCAGTTCCCCCTGCAGTCATCCCAGTTCACCTGGGATCCATTCCAGTTCCCTTTGGAGCCATCCCAGCTCCCCCTGGAGTGATCCCGGTCCCCACCAGGCCATCCCAGTTCATTCTGGAGCCATCCCAGTTCATCCTGGAGTGATCCCAGTTACCCCTGGATCCATCCCAGTTCCCACCAGGCCATCCCAGTTCCCTTTGTAACCGTCCCAGTTCCCCTTGGATCCATCCCAGTTCCCCTGGATCCATCCCAGTTCCCTTTGGATCCATCCCAGCTCCCCTTGGATCCATCCCAGCTCCCCTTGGATCCATCCCAGTTCCCCTGGATCCATCCCAGTTCCCCTTGGATCCATCCCAGCTCCCCTTGGATCCATCCCAGTTCCCTTTGGATCCATCCCAGTTCCCCCTGGATCCATCCCAGTTCCCTTTGGATCCATCCCAGCTCCCCTTGGATCCATCCCAGTTCCCCTGGATCCATCCCAGTTCCCCTTGGATCCATCCCAGTTCCCTTGGATCCATCCCAGTTCCCTTTGGATCCATCCCAGTTCCCCTGGATCCATCCCAGTTCCCCCTGGATCCATCCCAGTTCCCCTTGGATCCATCCCAGCTCCCCTGGATCCATCCCAGCTCCCCTTGGATCCATCCCAGCTCCCCCTGGATCCATCCCAGCTCCCCTTGGATCCATCCCAGTTCCCCCTGGATCCATCCCAGTTCCCCTGGATCCATCCAGTTCCCTTTGGATCCATCCCAGTTCCCCCTGGATCCATCCCAGTTCCCCTTGGATCCATCCCAGCTCCCCTTGGATCCATCCCAGCTCCCTTTGTAACCGTCCCAGTTCCCCTGGATCCATCCCAGTTCCCTTTGGATCCATCCCAGTTCCCCTGGATCCATCCCAGTTCCCTTGGATCCATCCCAGCTCCCCTTGGATCCATCCCAGTTCCCCTGGATCCATCCCAGTTCCCCTTGGATCCATCCCAGTTCCCTTTGGATCCATCCCAGTTCCCCTGGATCCATCCCAGTTCCCTTTGGATCCATCCCAGCTCCCCCTGGATCCATCCCAGTTCCCCTGGATCCATCCCAGCTCCCCTGGATCCATCCCAGTTCCCTTTGGATCCATCCCAGTTCCCCTTGGATCCATCCCAGTTCCCTTGGATCCATCCCAGTTCCCCTTGGATCCATCCCAGCTCCCCTGGATCCATCCCAGTTCCCCTGGATCCATCCCAGCTCCCCTGGATCCATCCCAGTTCCCTTTGGATCCATCCCAGTTCCCCTTGGATCCATCCCAGTTCCCTTGGATCCATCCCAGTTCCCTTTGGATCCATCCCAGTTCCCTTGGATCCATCCCAGTTCCCCTGGATCCATCCCAGTTCCCTTTGGATCCATCCCAGTTCCCCCTGGATCCATCCCAGTTCCCCTGGATCCATCCCAGTTCCCCTGGATCCATCCCAGTTCCCCTTGGATCCATCCCAGCTCCCTTTGGATCCATCCCAGTTCCCCTTGGATCCATCCCAGTTCCCTTTGGATCCATCCCAGCTCCCCTTGGATCCATCCCAGCTCCCCTGGATCCATCCCAGTTCCCTTTGGGATCCATCCCAGTTCCCCTTGGATCCATCCCAGCTCCCTTTGGATCCATCCCAGTTCCCCTGGATCCATCCCAGCTCCCCTGGATCCATCCCAGTTCCCCTGGATCCATCCCAGTTCCCCTTGGATCCATCCCAGCTCCCCTGGGGACATCCTGCTTGTCTTTTCCCAAACCCCCGTTTTTCACCCCAAAATTCCCTTCCAGCCCCACAGATGGGGAACACCTGGAGTTCCCAAGGGTATTCCATGGCTTTTCCAGACGTGGCATTTGGGGTTTGTGTCCATGCCAAACTTTTGGGAATTCCCCCCAAATCCTTCAACCCCACTCCCAGCAAACCTCGGTATTTCCCCAAACCCCCGTTTTTCACCCCAAAATTCCCTTCCAGCCCCACAAATGAGGAACACCTGGAATTCCCAAAGGTTCTTCCAGCCATGGGAGGGTGGGATTTGTTTCTGTGCCAAATTTTTGGGAATTCCCCCCAAATCCTTCAACCCCACTTCCAGCAAACCTCAATATTTTCCCCAAACCCCCGTTTTTCACCCCAAAATTCCCTTCCAGCCCGGTGCCTGAGAAGTACTCGGAATTCCTGAGGTCTCTTCCAGCCATGGCATGGTGGGAAGGGATGGATTTGTGTCCATCCCAAATTTCTGGGAGGTTGGGAAGGGATGGATTTGTGTCCATCCCAAATTTTTGGGAATCCCACACAAACCCTTCAACCCCACCCCCAGCAAACCTCGGTGATCCCCAAAATCCCGTTTTTCACCCCAAAATTCCCTTGCAGCCCCGTTCCCGAGGACCAGCCGCCGTTCCCGCGGGCTCTGTTCCGCCCGCTGCCCCTGGCCGTGTCCTGGGGGACGCGCCCGGCCCACGGCACCGACCAAAGCACTTTAGAGCCACGGCCCGGCCCCGGCCGCTCGCCGGGCAGCGCCGGCCACCGGCCCGAGACTCCGGACTGGACCGAGCCTCCGGACGGTCACCGGCCGGAGCCGCCGGACTGGGCCGAACCACCGGGACGGTCACTGGGCCGAGCCGCCGGACGACGGCCACTGGGCCGAGCCACCGGACGGCCACCAGGTCGGGCAACCGGACAGCGGCCACCGGGCCGGGCCACCGGACTGGGACGAGCCCCCGGACGGCCACCGGACCAAGCCGGCACCGTCCCCGGATGAGAAGCACCCCCAGAAGGAACCAAAGCACCCGGAAGGGCTCGGCGGCGTGCAGCAGCCGGAGTGGATCTCCAGGAGCCCCAGCCCGTCCTTCCAGGACCCCGCGGCCGGCACCGGCCGCGCCCGGCTCGGCCCTCGGGCCGCGAATCGGCGCCGGCGTCGCGCAGAGCCAAAGCCAAACCCTCGGAGAGCGGCCGCGGGAGATCGGAGCCGGAGCCCGCGGCCGAGGTGGACGCCGCCCGAGCCGGACGTGGTGGTGGCCAAGCAGTCGTGGACGGTGAACGCCGAGGACTCGGTGGAGCGGCTGCCGCCGCCGGAGGCGCGGCCGTACGTGTGCGGGGTGCTGCTGGAGGAGCCCCCCAAGGACGAGGAGCCCGAGCGGGAGGGGAGCGCGCCGAGCGTGTTCACCTGCATCGAGTGCAGCATCTACTTCCGCCGCAAGGAGCACCTGCTGGAGCACACGCTGCAGCACAGCCGCAGCGGCGCCGACGCCGCGCCCAGCCCGCCGCTTGTGCTGCGGCGAGTGCGGCTGGGCCTTCGCCGAGGCCGCGGCGCTGGAGCGGCACCGCCGGCGCCACCAGGAGTCCCGCGAGAAGATCATCGAGGAGATCCGGAAGCTGAACGAGTTCCCGGACGAGGGGCGCGAGGCGCGGCTGCAGTGCCCCAAGTGCGTCTTCGGCACCAACTCGTCCAAGACCTTCGTGCAGCACGCCAAGATGCACGTCAAGGAGAGGAAGGAGAGCGCCTCGAGGAGCTCCGGCGTCTTCGGGGACGGGCTCTGCAAACCCTTCCCGAGCGAGGAGCTGCCCTCGGCGGCGGCGGCGCCGACCGGCAAAGCGCCGAGCGCCTGCGTGCTGTGCGGCTTCCCGGCGCCCACCGAGCACGTCCTCAAGGAGCACCTGAGGTACGCCCACTCGCACTCGTCCTGGCGGCACGAGAGCTTCGAGGAGGACCCCGAGCGGCCCGGCACCTCCCGCGGTTCCTACAGCCCCGCCCGGCCCGGCCGCTTCGCCGACGCCGAGGGCTTCGGCAGAACCGAGAGGGGATTCCTCCTGCCGGGAGCTTCTTCCGTCTACGAGCCCGCCCCGGCCGCCTTCGGTCAGCCCGGGTCGGACAAGAGCGACCAAGGGGCCGCCAAGAAGGAGCCGCACGGGTTCCACCACGCCAGGAAGGCGGCGCCGTTCTCCCACCAAAGCTCGGCCTCGGCCGGGTTCTCGCCGTCCAGAAGCTTCTCGCACTCGGCGCTGCAGCCCCTGCGGAAGAGAGCGGCCGCCCAACACCCGCAGGGCGACGGGGACGGCGCCCGCGGCCACCAGGAGCTGCGGCACGGGTGGGCCGTGGAGGACATGGAGCTGGGGGACAGCCAGGCCACCGCCGCCACCGTCACCGTCCCTCAGGCCGCGCTGGAGCTCAAGAGAACCTTCAGGGCCACCCTGAGGGCCACGGACCCCGCGGTGGCCTCGGAGGAGCAGCGGCGGCAGCTGAGGACGACGGTGCCCGTGGTGCTCCTGGAGGAGATGAGCGCCCACCCCAGGGCGGCCAAGAGGCCGCGGGGGAAGCCCCTCAAGAAGAAGCTTCTCCCACCACCACCACCACCACCACCAGCAGCAGCACCACGAGGAGAGTTCCTGCTGGAGGAACCTCCTCTCTCCTTGGACGTTCTGCTGCTGGACGCCCCTCTGGAGGGTCCCCTGGAGCTGGAGGAGCTGCTGGGCTCGGAGGCCACCATGCTGAAGAACGAGGAGAGGAAATGTCCCTACTGCCCCGACCGCTTCCACAACGGCATCGGCCTGGCCAACCACGTGCGCGGCCACCTCAACCGCGTCGGCGTCAGCTACAACGTGCGGCACTTCATCTCCGCCGAGGAGGTCAAGGCCATCGAGCAGAAGTTCTCCTTCCAGAAGAAGAAGAAGAAAGGTAGTTTGTACCAAATTCCTGCTGCTAGGAGGTGCCAACCGGGAGGTCTTCTGCTCCCGTCCAGCCTTGGGGACCTGCAGGGTGGGATCTGGGGCTTGGGGGGCCAAAAGGCCGGAGGTGTTGGTGGTCGTGGTGGCTACAAACCCACCTGGACGTCTGACCATGAGTCTTGGTGGTCTTCATGGCTACCAACCCACTTGGACATCTGACCATGAGTCTTGATGGTCCTAGTGGTCACAAACCCAGTGGACATCTGACCTGAGGTTTTGGTGGCCACAAACCCACCTGGACATCTGACCTGAGGTTTTAGTGGTCCTGATGGCCACAAACCATCCTGGACACCTGACCAGAGGTCTTGGTGGTCCTAGTGGTCACAAACCCACCTGGACACCTGACCAGAGGTTTTGGTGGCCACAAACCCACCTGGACATCTGACCTGAGGTGGATTTTGGGGTTTTTTTGGTGTTTCTGGGTGGGGTTTTTGGTGGCCCTGATCCCACCTCTCCTCCTCCGTTGCAGTGGCCAACTTCGACCCGGGCACGTTCAGCCTGATGCGCTGATCTTGGGGTTTTTTGGGGTTTTTTTGGTGGTTTTGGGAGGGGTTTTTTGGGTTTCTGGTGGTTTTTTTGGGATTTTTGTGTTCCTGGTGGTTTTTGGTGGCCCTGATCCCACCCATGACCACTTTTCCTCTCTGCAGTGGCCAACTTTGACCCGGGCACGTTCAGCCTGACGGGGTGAATTTTGGGGGTATTTTTGGGGTTGTTTTTGGTGTTTCTGGGTGGGGTTTTTTGGGTTCCTGATGGACTTTTTTTGCATTTTTGTGTTCCTGGTGGTTTTTGGTGGCCCTCACCCCACCCATGACCATTCCTCCTCTCTGCAGTGGCCAACTTTGACCCGGGCATGTTCAGCCTGATGGGCTGAATTTTGGTGGTTTTTTGGTGTTTCTGGGTGGGGTTTTTAGGGTTCCTGGTGGGTTTTTTTGGGTTTTTTGGGTTCCTGATGGTTTTTGGTGGCCCTGATCCCACCTCTCCTCCTCTTTGCAGTGGCCAACTTCGACCCGGGCACGTTCAGCCTGACGGGGTGAATTTTGGGGGTATTTTTGGGGTTTTTTGGTGGTTTTGGGTGGGGTTTTTTGGGTTTCTGGTGGTTTTTTTGTTTTTTTTGTGTTCCTGGTGGTTTTTGGTGGCCCTGATCCCACCTCTCCTCCTCTCTGCAGTGGCCAACTTTGACCCGGGCACGTTCAGCCTGATGCACTGGAGGTTTTTTGGGAATCTTGGTGGTTTTTTGGTGTTTCTGGGTGGGGTTTTTGGGGATTTTTGTATTCCTGGTGGCCCTGATCCCACCTCTCCTCCCTTGCAGTGGCCAACTTTGACCCGGGCACGTTCAGCCTGACGGGGTGAATTTTGGGGGGTAGTTTTTGGGGTTTTTTGGGTATTTTTGTATTCCTGGTGGCCCTGATCCCACCTCTCCTCTCTGCAGTGGCCAACTTTGACCCGGGCACGTTCAGCCTGACGGGGTGAATTTTGGGGGTATTTTTGGGGGTTTTTTGGTGGTTTTGGGTGGGGTTTTTTTGGGTTCCTTCTTGGGTTTTTTGGGTTCCAGGTGTTTTTCTGAGGATTTTTTTGTTCCTGGTGGTTCCTGGTGGCCCTGATCCCACCTCTCCTCCCTTGCAGTGGCCAACTTCGACCCGGGCACGTTCAGCCTGATGCGCTGCGAGTTCTGCGGCGCCGGCTTCGACACGAGGGCGGGGCTGTCGAGCCACGCCCGCGCCCACCTGCGCGACTTCGGCATCACCAACTGGGAGCTGACGGTGTCGCCCATCCACATCCTCAAGGAGCTGCTGGCCACGGCCCCCGAGCACCCGGCGCTGCTGCGCGCCGCGGGGCCCTCGCCGGGACGGGACCTCCTGCACCGGGACCCGCACCAGGACCTCCAGCGGGACCTGCACCATCACGGCGATCTCCACCGGGATCTCCAGCGAGATCTCCACCGGGATCTCCACCACGGTGTCCACCACGATCTCCAGCGAGATCTCCACCGTGATCTCCACCACGGTGTCCACCAGGATCTCCAGCGAGATCTCCACCAAGATCTTCACCATGATCTCCACCAGGATCTCCACCATGATTTCCATCAGGATCTCCATCGGGATTTCCACCAGGATCTCCACCGGGATCTCCACCGGGACCTGCCGGAACCGGCGCCGTTCCCGCTGCCCTGGGGGGACGAGGCCCTGCAGCCCTACAGGGATGGTGAGAGACCCCAAAAATGGCAAAAAAAATTGGGAATTTGGGGTGGGTTTGGGATCGTTTTGGGGTTTGGGTTCTGGGATGAGATTTTGGGGTCGGATTTTGGGGATTTTTGGGATAAATTTGGTGGTTTTGGGGGGTTTCGGGATTGATTTAGAGTTGGGGAGATGGAGAAGCTTGGTGTCCTCAGGGCTTTGGATTCTGGGAATTTTTGGGATAAATTTGGTGGTTTTGGGTGGTTTTGGGATCAGTTTTGGGTTTGGATTTTGGGATGCGTTTTTAGCATCACATTTTGGGAATTTTTTTGAAATGAATTTGATGGTTTTGGGGTCCATTTGGGGTTGGGATTTTTGGGATCTGCCGGAACCGGCGCCGTTCCCGCTGCCCTGGGGGGACGAGGCCCTGCAGCCCTACAGGGATGGTGAGAGACCCCAAAAATGGCAAAAAAAATTGGGAATTTGGGGTGGGTTTGGGGGTTTTAGGATCGATTTGGGGTTTGGGTTTTGGGATGAGATTTTGGAGTCGGATTTTAGGGATTTTTTGGGATAAATTTGGTGGTTTTGGGTGTTTTGTGATGGATTTTGGGTTTAGGTTGCCAATTTTGGGATGAATTTGGAGTTTGGGTTTTGATTTGGGGTTTGGGTTTTGAGATGAGTTTTTAGTGATGGATTTTAAGAATTTTTTGGGATAAATTTGGTGGTTTTGGGATCCATTTGGGGTTCGGGTTTTCAGATGAGTTTTTGACATTAGATTTTAGGGATTTTTGTTGGAAAAGGGTCGGGAACTCTGCAGAATCGACCCAAGATGGAGCTTGGGGTGGTTTTGGGGATTTTGGGGTTTTTGGGGTCCATTTAGGGTTGGGATTTTTGGGATCTGCCGGAACCGGCGCCGTTCCCGCTGCCCTGGGGGGACGAGGCCCTGCAGCCCTACAGGGATGGTGAGAGACCCCAAAAATGGGGAGAAAATTTGGGATTTTGGGGTTTTTAGAATGAATTTGGAGTTTGGATTTTGGGTTTGGGTTTTGGGATAAATTTTTGGAGATTTTTTTGCGATAAATTTGGTGGTTTTGGGTGTTTTGTGATGGATTTTGGGTTTAGGTTGCCACTTTTGGGATGAATTTGGAGTTTGGGTTTTGATTTGGGGTTTGGGTTTTGGGATGAGTTGTTGGAGTTGGATTTTGGAGATTTTTGGGATAAATTTGGCAGTTTTGGGATCGATTTTGAGTTTGGGATTTGGGATGAGTTTTTGGTGTCACATTTTGGAGATTTTTGGGATAAATTTCGGGGTTTTGGGATGAATTGGGGATTGGGGGGTTGAAGGAGGAGCCCCTCTGCATCCATGGTTTGGGATTTTGGGGATTTGCTGTTCGAAATCCAGGATATTTTAGTTCCAAACCCACAAAATTTTGGATATTTGAATCCCCAAATCCACAATATCCAGGATATTTCCAATTCCCAAACCCAAATTCCCCTGAAAATCCCCCAGATTTCCCCTTTCCCTCCAAATTCCACAGTTTTCCCCCAAAAATTCCCTCCAAATCCCCCAAATTTCCCCCCAAAAAATCCCCAATTTCCCCCCAAATTCCCCCCTAAATCCCCAAATTTCCACCCAAATCCCCCCATTTTCCCCCCAGAATTCCCAAAATTCCCCCTTTTTCCCACAAATCCCACAATTTCCCCTCAGAATTCCCAAATTTCCCCCTTTTTCCCCCCAAATTTCCCCCCAAAAATCCCCAATTTCCCCCCAAATTCCCCCCTAAATCCCCAAATTTCCACCCAAATCCCCCCATTTTCCCCCCAGAATTCCCCAAATTCCCCCTTTTTCCCACAAATCCCACAATTTCGCCTCAGAATTCCCAAATTTCCCCCCCAAAAATTCCCCAATTCCCCCCCACCGCAAGCTCCCCGCTCGGCGCTCGGCTGCTCTCCCCTGGCCTCTCTCGGGCCGCTCGCTCGCTCTCTCTCTCGGCGCTCTCGGCGCTCGGCCGCGCGGCCTGGCGGGCGCCCCGCGTGCGCCGTGCCCAAGATGGCGGCCTCCACCTCGGCCTCGGCCGCCGCCTCCCCGCCGCCCAAAGTCACCAAAGCGGCGGCGGCTCCGCGGCCCCGCGACCGCGACCGCGGCGGGGACGGCGACCCCGAGCCCCCGGCCGCGCCCGAGCCGGGTGAGCGCCCCTTTCCCCCGCCCCGCCGAGACCGGGCCCGCCCGCGCCCCCCCCCCCCTCACCCGCCCCCACCCGCCCCCCGATCCCCTCACGGCTCCCCCGGGGTCCCCTCACGGATCCGCCCCGCGCCGGGCGCGGTTCGGCCGGGCCGGGGCTCCGCGGGAGGGCGGCGGGAGAGCCCCGCGGGGCTCCGGGAGGCCGCGGCCGAGCAGCCGCCGCCCTCCTTTGTCCCGGCCCCGGCCCCGCTTTGTCCCCGCGGGACCCCCGGGATGCGCTCACGGAACGGGCCCGGCGCCGCCGGGGGCTCCGAACCGAGCCGGCCCCAACCGGCGCCGCCCGGGGCTGGTGGGGCCTCCGTGCCGGGGAGGGCCCGGTTCGGTTCGGACAGCCCGGTTCGGTTCGGGTCGGATCGGGGCTCCCGGCCCGGGGGAGGCGGGGAGGGACCCGGTGCGGCCAGGCCGAGCCCCGGGGTGTCCCCCAGCCCGGTAACTGGGAGCCCCGGCATGTCCCCGAGAGCCCCGGGGTGTCCCCAGCCCGGTAACTGGGAGCCCCGGCATGTCCCCGAGAGCCCCGGGGTGTCCCCAGCCGCAGCCCTGTCACCGAGTGCCCCGGGGTGTCCCCCCAGCCCTGTCACCAAGCACCTTCCAGGGTGTCCCCAGCCCTGTCACTGAGAGCCCCGGGATGTCCCCGAGAGCCCCGGGGTGTCCCCAGCCCGGTAACTGGGAGCCCCGGGATGTCCCCGAGAGCCCCGGGGTGTCCCCAGCCCGGTAACTGGGAGCCCCGGGATGTCACCGAGTGCCCCGGGGTGTCCCCCCAGCCCTGTCACCAAGCACCTTCCAGGGTGTGCCCAGCCCTGTCACCAGCAGCCCCGGGGTGTCCCCAGCCCTGCCCCCAGGAGCTCTGGGATGTCCCCAGCCCTGTCACCAAGCACCTTCCGGAATGTCCCCACTCTGGTCCTCAGGGTGTCCCCAGCCCTGTCATCGAGAGTCCCGGGGTGTCCCCAGGCTGGTTCCCTGGATGTCCCCAGCTGTGTCACCAAGCAGCTCCCGGGATGTCCCCAGCGCTGTCACTGAGAGCCACTGGGAGCTCTTGAATGTCCCTGAGAGCCCCAGGATGTCCCCAGCTCTGTCACTGGGCTGTCCCCAGCCCTGTCCCCAGGAGCTCTGGGATGTCCCCAGCCCGGTGCTCCCGGGGTGTCCCCAGCACTGTCACTGAGAGTCCCGGGATGTCCTCAGCCCTGTCACCAAATAGCTCCCAGGGTGTCCCCAGCTCAGAGCTCCCAGGGTGTCCCCAGCCCTGTCACCAGGAGCTCCCAGGGTGTCCCCAGCCCTGTCACCGGGAGCAGCTCCCAGGGTGTCCCCAGCCCTGTCACCAGGAGCTCCCAGGGTGTCCCCAGCCCTGTCACCCAGAGCTCCCAGGGTGTCCCCAGTGCTGTCACCGGGAGCAGCTCCCAGGGTCTCACCAGCCCTGTCACCGGGATGTCCCCAAGCTGGTCCCTGGGGTGTCCCCCAGCCCTGTCACCAAGGGGCTCAGGGATGTCCCCCAGCCCTGTCACCGAGAGCCTCAGGATGTCCCCAGGCTGGTCACTGAGATATCCCCCAGGGTGTCCCCAGGCTGGTCACTGGGAGCCCCGGGATGTCCCCCAGCGCTGTCACTGAGGGACTCCCAGGGTGTCCCCAGGCCGGTCCCCGGGGTGTCCCCAGCCCTGTCCCCAGGGTGTCCCCAGCGCTGTCACTGAGATATCCCCCAGGGTGTCCCCCAGCCCTGTCCCCCAGGGTGTCCCCAGCCCTGTCACTGAGCTATCCCCCAGGGTGTCCCCAGCGCTGTCCCCAGGGTGTCCCCAGCGCTGTCACTGAGATATCCCCCAGGGTGTCCCCAGCCCTGTCCCCAGGGTGTCCCCAGCCCTGTCCCCACAAGCAGCTCCTGGGGTGTCCCCAGGCCGGTCCCCCAGGGTGTCCCCAGCTCTTTCACCAGCAACCCCAGGATGTCCCCAGGGTGCTCTCTGGGATGTCCCCAGCCCTGTCACTGAGAGCCCCGGGGTGTCCCCAGGCTGGTCCCCGGGGTGTCCCCACAGGTGTCACTGAGAGCCCCGGGGTGTCCCCAGGCTGGTCCCCTGGGGTGTCCCCACAGGTGTCACTGAGAGCCCCGGGGTGTCCCCAGGCTGGTCCCTGTGGTGTCCCCACAGGTGTCACTGAGAGCCCCGGGGTGTCCCCAGGCTGGTCCCCGGGGTGTCCCCACAGGTGTCACTGAGAGCCCCGGGGTGTCCCCAGGCTGGTCCCTGTGGTGTCCCCACAGGTGTCACTGAGAGCCCCGGGGTGTCCCCAGGCTGGTCCCTGTGGTGTCCCCACAGGTGTCACTGAGAGCCCCGGGGTGTCCCCAGGCTGGTCCCTGTGGTGTCCCCACAGGTGTCACTGAGAGCCCCGGGGTGTCCCCCAGGCTGGTCCCTGGGATGTCCCCACAGGTGTCACTGAGAGCCCCGGGGTGTCCCCAGGAGCAGCTCCCGGGGTGTCCCCCAGCCTGGGGCTCCCAGGAAGTCACCAGGAGCCCTGGGGTGTCCCTGAGAGCCCTGGGGTGTCCCCAGCCCTGCCACCAGGAGTTCTGGGATGTCCCCAGGGTGTCCCCAGCCCTGCCACCAAGCAGCTCCCCGGGGTGTCCCCAGCGCTGTCCCCGGGGTGTCCCCAGCCCTGTCCCCGGGGTGTCCCCAGCGCTGTCCCAGGGGTGTCCCCAGCGCTGTCACTGGGGTGTCCCCAGCGCTGTCCCTGGGATGTCCCCAGCCCTGTCACTGGGGTGTCCCCAGTGCTGTCACTGCGGTGTCCCCAGCGCTGTCCCCTGGGGTGTCCCCAGCGCTGTCACTGGGATGTCCCCAGCGCTGTCCCTGGGGTGTCCCCAGTGCTGTCACTGCGGTGTCCCCAGCGCTGTCCCTGGGGTGTCCCCAGCGCTGTCCACTGGGATGTCCCCAGCCCTGTCCCTGGGGTGTCCCCAGCGCTGTCACTGGGATGTCCCCAGCGCTGTCCCTGGGGTGTCCCCAGCGCTGTCCCTGGGATGTCCCCAGTGCTGTCACTGCGGTGTCCCCAGCCCTGTCCCTGGGGTGTCCCCAGCCCTGTCCCCGGGGTGTCCCCCAGCGCTGTCACTGGGATGTCCCCAGCGCTGTCCCTGGAGTGTCCCCAGCGCTGTCACTGGGATGTCCCCAGTGCTGTCACTGCGGTGTCCCCAGCCCTGTCCCTGGGGTGTCCCCAGCCCTGTCCCTGGGGTGTCCCCAGCGCTGTCACTGGGATGTCCCCCAGCCCTGTCCCTGGGGTGTCCCCAGCGCTGTCACTGGGATGTCCCCAGTGCTGTCACTGCGGTGTCCCCCAGCCCTGTCCCCGGGGTGTCCCCAGCGCTGTCACTGGGGTGTCCCCCAGCCCTGTCCCCGGGGTGTCCCCAGCCCTGTCCCTGGGATGTCCCCAGCCCTGTCCCTGGAGTGTCCCCAGCGCTGTCCCTGGGGTGTCCCCAACTCTGTCCCCTCCCTGCAGGGACCTGGCCTCCCTCACCCTGTCCCGCCCCCTGCAGGGACCTGTCACTGTCACTGTCACCTCTCACTGTCACTGTCCCCTCCCCTTTAGGACCTGTCACCTCTCACTGTCCCCTCCCCTTCAGGACCTGTCATCGTTCCTGTCCCACCTGTGCAGGGACCTGTCACCTCCCCTGTCCCCTCCCCTTTAGGACCTGTCACCTCCCCTGTCCCCTCCCCTTAGGGACCTGTCACCATCTCTGTGTCCCCTGCAGGGATTTGTCACCTTCTGCGTCCCTCCCTGCATGGAGATGCCACCACCCCTGTCCCCTCCCCTCAGGGACCTGTCACTTTCTGTGTCCCCTCCCCTCAGGGACCTGTCACCTCTCAGTGTCCCCTCCCTGCTGGGACCTGTCATTGTCCCTGTCCTGCTCCCTGCTGGGATTTGTCACCATCTCTGTCCCCTCCCCTTGGGGACGTGTCACCTCTCTGTGTCCCCCTCCCTGCTGGGAGATGCCACCACCCTGTCCCCTCCCCTCAGGGACCTGTCACTGTCCCTGTCCTGTCCCCTTGGGGACCTGTCACCTTCTGTGTCCCTTCCCTAAAGGAGATGCCACCACCCCTGTCCCGTCCCTGATGCCACCATGCTGTCCCCTCCCTTTTAGGACCTGTCACTTTCTGTGTCCCCTCCCCTCAGGGACCTGTCACCTCTCAGTGTCCCCTCCCTGCTGGGACCTGTCACTGTCCCTGTCCTGCTCCCTGCTGGGATTTGTCACCTTCTGTGTCCCCTTCCCTTCAGGATCTGTCACCTGTCCTTCCCACCCCGTGCTGGGACCTGTCCCCATCCCTGTGCTGTCCCCTGCAGGGATTTGTCACCTCTCAGTGTCCCCTCCCTTCTGGGAGGTGCCACCACCCCTGTCCCCTCCCTGCTGTCACCTTCTGTGTCCCTTCCCTAAGGGAGATGGCACCACCCCTGTCCCGTCCCTGATGCCACCATGCTGTCCCCTCCCCTTTAGGATCTGTCCCCACCCCTGTGCTGTCCCCTGCTGGGATCTGTCACCTTCTGTGTCCCCTTCCCTCAGGGATCT
>NW_026536037.1:0-22632 GCF_028551555.1 Melozone crissalis | reverse complement strand
ATTCTTTGGGGATTTGTGGGGAATTTTGTGGGGAATTTTTGGGCAGAAATCTTTCAGAATTTTTTGGGCATTTTGGGGAACTTTTTTTTTTTAAGCATTTAAAAATTTTTAGGTGATTTTTGGGGATTTTTTGGGGGATTTTTTTTGGGGATTTTTTGGTAATTTTGGGGAATTTTTTTGAGAATTGAAAAAATATTTTTGGGGTATGTTTTGGAAATTTTCTGGGAATACTTTTTAGTTTGGTTTTTTTTTAACATTTTTGGGAATTTGGGGGAATTTTTTGGGAATTTTTTTGGGAAAATTTTGGAGAATTTTTTTGCATTTTTTTGGTCAATGTTTTGGGGACTTTCTGGAGGAATTTTTGGGAACTTTTGGGGGGATTTTTTGGGAACTTTTTTTTGATTTTTTTGTGATTTTTTTTCCCCCCTTTCTCCAGGCCTGGCCTTTGACTCGTGGGACCTGGAGTTCTACACTCAGCTCTTCCAGAAGGCCGGGAGGAACCCGACCTCCGTGGAGCTCTTTGACCTGGCCCAGAGCAACAGGTGAGCCCAAAAACTCCAAAATCCCAAAAAACATCAAAATCCTGCAAAATCCCAGAGAAATCCTGCAAAAATCCTGCAAAAATCCCACAAAAATTCGATAAAAATCCACAAAATCACAGAAATTCCCATCCCTGGAGCTCTGTGAGCTGGCCCAGAGCAACAGGTGAACCAAAAAATACCTAAAAAGCACCAAAAACCACCAAAATCCCAGAAAAACATCAAAATCCTGCAAAATCCCAGAGAAATCCTGCAAAAATCCCGCAAAAATCCCACAAAAATCCCGCAAAAATCCCACAAAAATCCCACAAAAATTCCGCAAAAATCCCACAAAAATCCCACAAAAATCCCACAAAAATCCTGCAAAAATCCCATAAAAATCGTGGAAATTCCCGACCTCCCTGGAGCTCTGTGAGCTGGCCCAGAGCAACAGGTGAGGCCAAAAACACCCAAAAAACACCAAAATATCAGAAAAATGTAAAAATCCTGCAAAATCCCAGAGAAATCCTGCAAAAATCCCATAAAAATCCCATAAAAATCCACAAAATCACAGAAATTCCCATCCCTGGAGCTCTGTGAGCTGGCCCAGAGCAACAGGTGAACCAAAAAATACCTAAAAAGCACCAAAAACCACCAAAATCCCAGAAAAACATCAAAATCCTGCAAAAATCCCACAAAAATCCCGCAAAAATCCCACAAAAATCCCACAAAAATCCCACAAAAATCCTGCAAAAATCCCATAAAAATCGTGGATATTCCCGACCTCCCTGGAGCTCTGTGAGCTGGCCCAGAGCAACAGGTGAGGCCAAAAACACCCAAAAAACACCAAAATCCCAGAAAAAAATCAAAATCCTGCAAAATCCCAGAGAAATCCCGCAAAAATCCCATAAAAATCCACAAAATCACCGAAATTCCCATCCCTGGAGCTCTGTGAGCTGGCCCAGAGCAACAGGTGAGGCAAAAAATATCCAAAAAACACAGAAGAACTGCAAAATCCCAGAAAAACATCAAAATCCTGCAAAATCCCAGAGAAATCCCGCAAAACTCCCACAAAAATCCCATAAAAATCCCGCAAAACTCCCACAAAAATCCCACAAAAATCCCACAAAAATCCCACAAAAATCCTGCAAAAATCCCATAAAAATCGTGGAAATTCCCGACCTCCCTGGAGCTCTGTGAGCTGGCCCAGAGCAACAGGTGAGTCCAAAAACTCCAAAATCCCAAAAAAAATCAAAATCCTGCAAAATCCCAGAGAAATCCTGCAAAAATCCCATAAAAATCCCATAAAAATCCCACAAAAATCCCGCAAAAATCCCACAAAAATCCTGCAAAAATCCCATAAAAATCGTGGAAATTCCCGACCTCCCTGGAGCTCTGTGAGCTGGCCCAGAGCAACAGGTGAGGCCAAAAACACCCAAAAAACACCAAAATCCCAGAAAAACATCAAAATCCTGCAAAATCCCAGAGAAATCCTGCAAAAATCCCATAAAAATCCACAAAATCACCGAAATTCCCATCCCTGGAGCTCTTTGACCTGGCCCAGAGCAACAGGTGAGCCCAAAAACGCCCAAAAAAACACCAAAATATCAGAAAAATTTAAAAATCCTGCAAAATCCCAGAGAAATCCTGCAAAAATCCCACAAAAATCCCATAAAAATTCGATAAAAATCCACAAAATCACAGAAATTCCCATTCCTGGAGCTCTGTGAGCTGGCCCAGAGCAACAGGTGAGGCAAAAAACACCCAAAAACCACCAAAATCTCTGAAAAATATAAAAATCCTGCAAAATCCCAGAGAAATCCTGCAAAAATCCCACAAAAATCCCATAAAAATCCCACAAAAATCCCATAAAAATCCCACAAAAATCCTGCAAAAATCCCATAAAAATCGTGGAAATTCCCGACCTCCCTGGAGCTCTGTGAGCTGGCCCAGAGCAACAGGTGAGGCCAAAAACGCCCAAAAACCACCAAAATCCCAGAAAAACATCAAAATCCTGCAAAATCCCAGAGAAATCCTGCAAAAATCCCATAAAAATCCACAAAATCACCGAAATTCCCATCCCTGGAGCTCTTTGACCTGGCCCAGAGCAACAGGTGAGCCCAAAAACGCCCAAAAAACACCAAAATATCAGAAAAATTTAAAAATCCTGCAAAATCCCAGAGAAATCCTGCAAAAATCCCACAAAAATCCCATAAAAATCCCACAAAAATCCCACAAAAATTCAATAAAAATCCACAAAATCACAGAAATTCCCATCCCTGGAGCTCTGTGAGCTGGCCCAGAGCAACAGGTGAGGCCAAAAACACCCAAAAAACACCAAAATCCCCAAATTCTGCAAAATCTTGCAAAATTCTGCAAAATCCTGGGGAAATCCCACAAAAATCCCACGAGAATCTCACAAAAATCCATTGAATCCTGCAAAACGCCACTGGTATTTTACAAAAATCCCATCAAAATCCCGCTTCCACTGAAACCCTACAAAAATCCCATAAAATCGCACAAAAATCCCATAAAACTCCCAATTTCCACAAAAATCCTACAAAAATCCCAGGAAAATCCCAAATTCTACAAAACCTCCTAAAATCCTACAAAAATTGCACAAAAATCTTCCCAAATCCCATTGAAATCCTAGAAAAATCTCCTAAAATCCCCTGTTTTCACAGAAATCCTAAAAAAATATTTTAAAATCCCATTAAAATCCCACAAAAATCCCATAAAAAACCACAAAAATCCCATAAAAAACCCCAAATCCCACAAAAATCCCTGAATTTCTGCAAAACCCCACTGAAATCCCGGGAAAATCCCACAAAAAAACCTGAAAATCCCTTAAAAATCACTTAAATCTTACAAAATACAAAAATTCCACGGAAATCCTACAAAAACCTCACAAAAATCCTGGAAAAGCAAAAAATTCTTCAAAAGTCCCACAAAAAATTCATAAAAACCCCAAGTTCCATAAAAATCTCACCGAAATCCTAAAAAAATCTCCCAAAAATTCCTGAGAAATCCCAAAAAATTCCCTAAAAATCCCCAAGAAATCCCTAAAAACTCAAAAAAATCCCCAAAATTTTTCCCCAAAATAATCCAGAAATTCCCCCTGAAAAAAATCCCAAAAAATTTTAAAAATTCCCCAAAAATCCCCCAAAAATGCCAAAAAATCCCCTCAAAAATCCCAGGAAAACTCAAAAGAATCCCCCCAGAATCAAAGAAATCTCAAAAAAATCTTCAAAATTCCCCAAAAATTCCAGAAAAATTCTCCCAAAATCCCCCAATGTCCGAGAAAATCCCGGAGAAATAAAAAAGAAATTAAAAAAAATCCCAAGAAATGCCAAAAAATCTCCTAAAAATCCCAGAAAGACTCAAAAAATCCCCCCAAAATCAAAGAAATCCCCAAAAAATGCCAAAAAATCCCCCAAAAATCCAAAAGTTCCAAAAAAATTCCCCCAAAATCTCCCAAAGTCCCAGAAAATCCCAGAAAAATGAAAAAGAAATCCAAAAATCCCAAACTTGTCACACCGATGACGTCACAGCTGTGAAACCGATGACGTCACCTCTTTCCCACAGCGAGGGCAGCCGCCATTGGTTCTTCCATGGTCACGTGACCATGGGCAGCTCACCTGTGGGCAGGTCCCAGTGATGACGTCACACTGATGACATCACACTGATGACATCATAACCTTCCCTCGCAGCGAGCACAGCCGCCATTGGTTCTTCCGCGGTCATGTGACCATGGACGGATCCTCTGTGGACGGGTCTCTGTGATGACGTCACAACAATGATGTCACACGGCGCCGCAATGATGATGTCACACCAATGACATCACTTTTGTCCCCGCATTGAGCAGAGCTGCCATTGGTTCTTACGTGGTCACGTGACCATGGATGGTTCCCCAGTGGGCGTGTCCCTGTGATGACGTCACAGTGATGATGTCACTCTGATGACGTCACTCTTGTCCCCTGCAGCGAGCACAGCTGCCATTGGTTCTTCCGGGGTCACGTGACCACGGACGGCTCGCCTGTGGTCATGTCTGTGTGATGACGTCACACTGATGATGTCACTCTTGTCCCCGCAGCGAGCGCAGTTGCCATTGGTTCTTCCGGGGTCACCTGACCATCAATGGTTCCCCTGTGGGCGGGTCCCTGTGATGACGTCACACTGATGATGTCACTCTTGTCCCCGCAGCGAGCGCAGCTGCCATTGGTTCTTCCGGGGTCACCTGACCATCAATGGTTCCCCTGTGGGCGGGTCCCTGTGATGACGTCACACTGATGACATCACACTGATGATGTCATATATTTCCCACGGCAAGCACAGCTGCCATTGGTTGTTCTGCGGTCACATGACCGTGGAATGCCTCACCTGTGGGCGGGTCTCTGTGATGATGTCACACTGATGATGTCACACTGATGACATCACGCTGATGACATCATACGTGTCCCCCACGGCGAGCAGAGCTGCCATTGGTTCTTCCGGGGTCATGTGACCATCGATGGTTCGCCCAGTGGGCGTGTCCCTGTGATGACGTCACACCGATGATGTCACTCTTGTCCCCGCAGCGAGCACAGCCGCCATTGGTTCTTCCGGGGTCACGTGACCGTGGATGGCCGCCCGGTGGGCGTGTCCCTGTTCCGCTCCCTGATGGACACGCAGAGCTCCTCCCACCCCAACAACGTCATCAAGTTCTGCGACAACAGCAGGTGCGACATCCTAGATACACCTGGGGACACCTGGGGACATGGGGACACACCTGGGGGCATCATAGACACACCTGTGACACACCTGGGGACAGGTGGGACACACCTGGGACACACCTGTGACATCATAGATACACCTGGGGACATTGGGGACACACCTGGGGGCATCATAGACACACCTGTGACACACCTGGGGACAGGTGGGACACACCTGGGACACACCTGTGACATCATAGATACACCTGGGGACATTGGGGACACACCTGGGGGCATCATAGACACACCTGTGACACACCTGGGGACATGGGGACACACCTGGGACACACCTGTGACATCATAGATACACCTGGGGACATTGGGGACACACCTGGGGGCATCATAGACACACCTGTGACACACCTGGGGACACAGGGACACACCTGGGACACACCTGGGACACACCTGTGACATCATAGATACACCTGGGGACATTGGGGACACACCTGGGGACATCATAGACACACCTGTGACACACCTGGGGACACAGGGACACACCTGGGACACATCTGTGACATCATAGATACACCTGGGGACATTGGAGACACACCTGGGGACATCATAGACACACCTGTGACACACCTGGGACACACCTGGGACACACCTGGGACACACCTGTGACATCATAGATACACCTGGGGACATTGGGGACACACCTGGGGGCATCATAGACACACCTGTGACACACCTGGGACACACCTGGGACACACCTGGGACACACCTGTGACATCATAGATACACCTGGGGACATTGGGGACACACCTGGGGACATCATAGACACACCTGTGACACACCTGGGGACACGTGTGACATCATAGATACACCTGGGGACACACGTGGGGATATGGGGACACACCTGGGACACACCTGGGGACACGCAGAGCTCCTCCCACCCCAACAACGTCATCAAGTTCTGCGACAACAGCAGGTGGGACATCCTAGATACACCTGGGGACACCTGGGGACATGGGGACACACCTGGGGGCATCATAGACACACCTGTGACACACCTGGGGACACAGGGACACACCTGGGACACACCTGTGACATCATAGATACACCTGGGGACATGGGGACACACCTGGGACACACCTGGGACACACCTGTGACATCATAGATACACCTGGGGACATGGGGACACACCTGGGGGCATCATAGACACACCTGTGACACACCTGGGGACACGGGGACACACCTGGGACACACCTGTGACATCATAGATACACCTGGGGACATGGGGACACACCTGGGGGCATCATAGACACACCTGTGACACACCTGGGGACAGGTGGGACACACCTGGGACACACCTGTGACATCATAGATACACCTGGGGACATTGGGGACACACCTGGGGACATCATAGACACACCTGTGACACACCTGGGGACACAGGGACACACCTGGGACACACCTGGGACACACCTGTGACATCATAGATACACCTGGGGACATGGGGATACACCTGGGACACACCTGGGACACACCTGGGACATCATAGATACACCTGGGGACATGGGGATACACCTGTGACACACCTGGGACACACCTGGGACACACCTGTGACACACCTGGGACACGTGTGACACACCTGAGATACCTGAGACACGCCTGGGGATATCATAGACACACCTGGGACACACCTGGGGACACCTGGGCACACCTGGGGACACCTGGGACACACCTGGGACACACCTGGGCACACCTGGGCACACCTGGGGACACCTGGGGCACACCTGGGCACACTTGGGCACACCTGGGGACACCTGGGACACACCTGGGACACACCTGGGGACACAGGGACACACCTGGGACACACCTGGGGACATCATAGACACACCTGGGACACACCTGGGGACACCTGGGCACACCTGGGGACACCTGGGACACACCTGGGACACACCTGGGCACACCTGGGACACACCTGGGGACACCTGGGGCACACCTGGGCACACTTGGGCACACCTGGGGACACCTGGGACACACCTGGGACACACCTGGGCACACCTGGGCACACCTGGGGACACCTGGGACACACCTGGGACACACCTGGGGACACAGGGACACACCTGTGACACACCTGGGGACATCATAGACACACCTGGGACACACCTGGGGACACCTGGGCACACCTGGGGACACCTGGGACACACCTGGGACACACCTGGGCACACCTGGGCACACCTGGGGACACCTGGGGCACACCTGGGCACACCTGGGGACACCTGGGCACACCTGGGGACACCTGGGACACACCTGGGACACACCTGGGCACACCTGGGCACACCTGGGGACACCTGGGACACACCTGGGACACACCTGGGCACACCTGGGCACACCTGGGGACACCTGGGACACACCTGGGACACACCTGGGGACACAGGGACACACCTGTGACACACCTGGGACACACCTGGGACACACCTGGGGACACCTGGGCACACCTGGGGACACCTGGGACACACCTGGGACACACCTGGGCACACCTGGGCACACCTGGGGACACACCTGGGACACCTGGGGGAAGTTATTTGGGGCGTATTTTTTAATTTTTGGGGTGAATTTTGCTGATTTTGGTCCCTTTCCCCCAGTGCCATCCCCGGTGTCCCCGGCTGGGATTTTGGGGTGAATTTTGGGATTTTTTTGGGGGTTTTTTTGGGAGGTTATTTGGGGTGAATTTTTGGGTTTTTTTGGTGCATTTTGGGTTGAATTTTGCCGATTTTGGTCCTTTCCCCCAGTGCCATCCCCGGTGTCCCAGGGTGGGATTTTGGGGTGAATTTTGGGATTTTTTTGGAGTGTTTTTTTTGGGAGCTATTTGGGGTGAATTTTTGGGGTTTTTTTGGATGAATTTTTGGGTTTTTTTGGGTTGAATTTTGCCGATTTTGGTCCCTTTCCTGGCAGTGCCGTCTGTGGTGGCCCAGGGTGGGATTTTATGGTGAATTTTGGGATGAATTTTGCGATTTTTTTCGAGTTTTTTTTGTTTGTTTTTGGATATTTTTTGGGTGAATTTTTGGGGTTTTTTGGTGCGTTTTGGGTTGAATTTTTCCGATTTTGGCCCCTTTACCCCCAGTGCCATCTGCGGTGTCTCAGGCTGGGATTTTGGGGTGAATTTTGGGGGATTTTTGGGTGTTATTTTTTGGGTTTTTTGGGAGGTTATTTGGGGTGTATTTATTTATTTTTGTGGTGGATTTTGGGGTGAATTTTTTGGATTTTGGGGTGAATTTTGGGGTGAATTTTGCCGATTTTGGTCCCTTTTCACCCAGTGGCATCCGCGGGGTTCCAGGGTGGGATTTTGGGGTGAATTTTGGGGTTTTTTTGGGAGGTTATTTGGGGTGAATTTTTGGGGTTTTTTGGGTGAATTTTGGGGTGAATTTTGCTGATTTTGGAGTGAATTTTGGTTTGTTTTTTGGGGGGTTTATTTGGGGTGCATTTTTTTATTTTTTTGGTGCGTTTCGGGTTGAATTTTGCCGATTTCGGTGCCTTTCCCGGCAGTGCCATCCTCGGTGTCCCAGGCTGGGATTTTGGGGTGAATTTTGGGGAAATTTTGGGTGTTATTCTTTTGGTTTTTTGGGAGGTTATTTGGGGTGTATTTATTTATTTTTTTGGTGCGTTTTGGGGTGAATTTTGCCGATTTCGGTCCCTTTCCCCCCAGCGCCATCCGCGGCGTCCCCGTGGCCGCGCTGTGGCCGCAGAGCCCGGCCGGGCCCGGCCCCTACGAGAGGAGGACGAGCGTCCGGCACGTGACCTTCACCGCCGAGACCCACAACTTCCCCACCGGTCAGTCTGGGGTCACCTGGGGTCACACAGGGGTCACGGGGTCACTCAGGGGTCACTCGGGTCATGGGGTCACTCAGGGGTCACTCAGCGTCCGGCACGTGACCTTCACCGCCGAGACGCACAACTTCCCCACCGGTCAGTCTGGGGTCACCTGGGGTCACACAGGGGTCACGGGGTCACTCAGGGGTCACTCGGGTCATGGGGTCACTCAGGGGTCACTCAGCGTCCGGCACGTGACCTTCACCGCCGAGACGCACAACTTCCCCACCGGTCAGTCTGGGGTCAGAGGTCATCGTTGGGGTCAGCCAGGGGTCAGCCAGGGGTCATTGGGAATGGTCAGTGGGAATGTCAGGGGTCAGTGGTCAATGGTCAGTGGTCAGTGGTCAATGGTCAGTGGTCAATGGTCAATGGTCAATGGTCAGTGGTCAATGGTCAGTGGTCAATGGTCAATGGTCAATGGTCAGTGGTCAGTGGTCAATGGTCATTGGTCAGTGGTCAGTGGTCAGTGGTCAGTGGTCAATGGTCAATGGTCAATGGTCAGGGGTCAATGGTCAGTGGTCAGTGGTCAGTGGTCAATGGTCAGTGGTCAGTGGTCAATGGTCAATGGTCAGGGGTCAGTGGTCAGTGGTCAATGGTCAGTGGTCAGTGGTCAATGGTCAATGGTCAGGGGTCAATGGTCAGTGGTCAGTGGTCAATGGTCAGTGGTCAGTGGTCAATGGTCAATGGTCAATGGTCAGTGGTCAATGGTCAGTGGTCAGTGGTCAATGGTCAGTGGTCAATGGTCAATGGTCAATGGTCAGTGGTCAGTGGTCAGTGGTCAGTGGTCAATGGTCAATGGTCAGTGGTCAGTGGTCAATGGTCAATGGTCAATGGTCAATGGTCAATGGTCAGTGGTCAGTGGTCAATGGTCAATGGTCAATGGTCAATGGTCAGTGGTCAATGGTCAGTGGTCAATGGTCAGTGGTCAGTGGCCAATGGTCAGTGGTCAGTGGTCAGTGGTCAGTGGTCAGTGGTCAATGGTCAGTGGTCAGTGGTCAATGGTCAATGGTCAATGGTCAGTGGTCAATGGTCAGTGGTCAGTGGTCAATGGTCAGTGGTCAATGGTCAATGGTCAGTGGTCAGTGGTCAATGGTCAGGGGTCAGTGGTCAATGGTCAGTGGTCAGTGGTCAGTGGTCAGTGGTCAATGGTCAGTGGTCAATGGTCAGTGGTCAGTGGTCAATGGTCAGTGGTCAATGGTCAGTGGTCAGTGGTCAATGGTCAGTGGTCAATGGTCAATGGTCAATGGTCAGTGGTCAGTGGTCAGTGGTCAATGGTCAATGGTCAGTGGTCAATGGTCAGTGGTCAATGGTCAATGGTCAATGGTCAATGGTCAATGGTCAGTGGTCAATGGTCAGTGGTCAGTGGTCAATGGTCAATGGTCAGTGGTCAGTGGTCAATGGTCAGGGGTCAGTGGTCAGTGGTCAGGGGTCAATGGGAATGGTCAGTGGTCAGTGGTCAGTGGTCAATGGTCAGTGGTCAATGGTCAGTGGCCAATGGTCAGTGGTCAGTGGTCAGTGGTCAATGGTCAATGGTCAATGGTCAGTGGTCTATGGTCAATGGTCAGTGGTCAGTGGTCAATGGTCAATGGTCAATGGTCAGTGGTCAATGGTCAGTGGTCAGTGGTCAATGGTCAGTGGTCAGTGGTCAGTGGTCAGTGGTCAGTGGTCAGTGGTCAATGGTCAGGGGTCAATGGTCAGTGGTCAGTGGTCAGTGGGAATGGTCAATGGTCAATGGTCAATGGTCAATGGTCAATGGTCAGTGGTCATTGGTCAGTGGTCAATGGTCAATGGTCAGTGGGATGTCAGTGGTCAGTGGTCAGTGGTCAATGGTCAGTGGGAATGGTCAGGGGTCAATGGTCAATGGTCAATGGTCAGTGGTCAATGGTCAGTGGTCAATGGTCAGTGGCCAATGGTCAGTGGTCAGTGGTCAATGGTCAGTGGTCAGTGGTCAATGGTCAGTGGTCAATGGTCAATGGTCAGGGGTCAATGGTCAATGGTCAGTGGTCAGTGGTCAGTGGTCAATGGTCAGTGGTCAATGGTCAGTGGTCAATGGTCAGGGGTCAGTGGTCAATGGTCAGTGGTCAGTGGTCAGTGGTCAGTGGTCAATGGTCAGTGGTCAATGGTCAGTGGTCAGGGGTCAATGGTCAGTGGTCAATGGTCAGGGGTCAGTGGTCAATGGTCAGTGGTCAGTGGTCAGTGGTCAGTGGTCAGTGGTCAGTGGTCAATGGTCAATGGTCAGTGGTCAATGGTCAGTGGTCAATGGTCAATGGTCAATGGTCAGTGGTCAATGGTCAATGGTCAGTGGTCATTTGTCAATGGTCAATGGTCAATGGTCAGTGGGATGTCAATGGTCAGTGGTCAATGGTCAATGGTCAATGGTCAATGGTCAGTGGTCAGTGGTCAATGGTCAGTGGTCAGTGGTCAATGGTCAATGGTCAATGGTCAGTGGTCAGTGGTCAGTGGTCAGTGGTCAATGGTCAATGGTCAGTGGTCAATGGTCAGTGGTCAGTGGTCAATGGTCAATGGTCAATGGTCAATGGTCAGTGGTCAATGGTCAGTGGTCAGTGGTCAATGGTCAATGGTCAGTGGTCAGTGGTCAATGGTCAGGGGTCAGTGGTCAGTGGTCAGTGGTCAATGGTCAATGGTCAGTGGTCAGGGGTCAATGGGAATGGTCAGTGGTCAGTGGTCAGTGGTCAATGGTCAGTGGTCAATGGTCAGTGGCCAATGGTCAGTGGTCAGTGGTCAATGGTCAATGGTCAGTGGTCAGTGGTCAGTGGTCAATGGTCAGTGGTCAGTGGTCAATGGTCAATGGTCAGTGGTCAGTGGGAATGGTCAGTGGTCAATGGTCAATGGTCAATGGTCATTGGTCAATGGTCAATGGTCAGTGGTCAATGGTCAGTGGTCAATGGTCAGGGGTCAATGGTCAGTGGTCAGTGGTCAGTGGGAATGGTCAGTGGTCAATGGTCAATGGTCAATGGTCATTGGTCAGTAGTCAATGGTCAGTGGTCAGTGGTCAGTGGGAATGGTCAGTGGTCAATGGTCAGTGGTCAGTGGTCAATGGTCAGTGGTCAGTGGTCAGTGGTCAGTGGTCAGTGGTCAATGGTCAATGGTCAATGGTCAGTGGTCAATGGTCAATGGTCAGTGGTCAGTGGTCAATGGTCAGTGGTCAGGGGTCAATGGTCAATGGTCAATGGTCAGTGGTCAATGGTCAATGGTCAGTGGTCAATGGTCAGGGGTCAATGGTCAGTGGTCAGTGGTCAGGGGTCAATGGTCAGTGGTCAATGGTCAATGGTCAATGGTCAGTGGTCAATGGTCAGTGGTCAGTGGTCAATGGTCAGTGGTCAATGGTCAGTGGTCAGTGGTCAATGGTCAATGGTCAATGGTCAGTGGTCAATGGTCAATGGTCAGTGGTCAGTGGTCAATGGTCAATGGTCAGTGGTCAGTGGTCAGTGGTCAATGGTCAGTGGGAATGGTCAGGGGTCAATGGTCAATGGTCAGTGGTCAATGGTCAATGGTCAGTGGTCAGTGGTCAATGGTCAATGGTCAATGGTCAGTGGGATGTCAATGGTCAGTGGTCAATGGTCAATGGTCAATGGTCAATGGTCAGTGGTCAGTGGTCAGTGGTCAATGGTCAGTGGTCAGTGGTCAATGGTCAGTGGTCAATGGTCAATGGTCAATGGTCAATGGTCAGTGGTCAATGGTCAGTGGTCAGTGGTCAATGGTCAGTGGTCAATGGTCAGTGGTCAATGGTCAATGGTCAGTGGTCAATGGTCAGTGGTCAATGGTCAGTGGTCAATGGTCAATGGTCAGTGGTCAATGGTCAGTGGTCAATGGTCAATGGTCAATGGTCAATGGTCAGTGGTCAATGGTCAATGGTCAGTGGTCAATGGTCAGTGGTCAATGGTCAATGGTCAATGGTCAATGGTCAGGGGTCAATGGTCAATGGTCAGTGGTCAATGGTCAGTGGTCAGTGGTCAATGGTCAGTGGTCAATGGTCAGTGGTCAGTGGTCAATGGTCAATGGTCAGTGGGATGTCAGTGGTCAGTGGTCAATGGTCAGTGGTCAATGGTCAATGGTCAGTGGTCAGTGGTCAATGGTCAATGGTCAGTGGTCAGTGGTCAGTGGTCAATGGTCAGTGGGAATGGTCAGGGGTCAATGGTCAATGGTCAGTGGTCAATGGTCAATGGTCAGTGGTCATTTGTCAATGGTCAATGGTCAATGGTCAGTGGGATGTCAATGGTCAGTGGTCAATGGTCAATGGTCAATGGTCAATGGTCAGTGGTCAGTGGTCAATGGTCAGTGGTCACTGGTCAATGGGAATGGTCAGTGGTCAATGGTCAATGGTCAATGGTCAGTGGTCAATGGTCAATGGTCAGTGGTCAGGGGTCAGTGGTCAATGGTCAGTGGTCAGTGGTCAGGGGTCAGTGGTCAATGGTCAGTGGTCAATGGTCAGTGGTCAGTGGTCAATGGTCAGTGGTCAGTGGTCAATGGTCAGTGGTCAATGGTCAATGGTCAGGGGTCAATGGTCAATGGTCAGTGGTCAGTGGTCAGTGGTCAATGGTCAGTGGTCAATGGTCAGTGGTCAATGGTCAGGGGTCAGTGGTCAATGGTCAGTGGTCAGTGGTCAGTGGTCAGTGGTCAATGGTCAGTGGTCAATGGTCAGTGGTCAGGGGTCAATGGTCAGTGGTCAATGGTCAGGGGTCAGTGGTCAATGGTCAGTGGTCAGTGGTCAGTGGTCAGTGGTCAGTGGTCAGTGGTCAATGGTCAATGGTCAGTGGTCAATGGTCAGTGGTCAATGGTCAATGGTCAATGGTCAGTGGTCAATGGTCAATGGTCAGTGGTCATTTGTCAATGGTCAATGGTCAATGGTCAGTGGGATGTCAATGGTCAGTGGTCAATGGTCAATGGTCAATGGTCAATGGTCAGTGGTCAGTGGTCAATGGTCAGTGGTCAGTGGTCAATGGTCAATGGTCAATGGTCAGTGGTCAGTGGTCAGTGGTCAGTGGTCAATGGTCAATGGTCAGTGGTCAATGGTCAGTGGTCAGTGGTCAATGGTCAATGGTCAATGGTCAATGGTCAGTGGTCAATGGTCAGTGGTCAGTGGTCAATGGTCAATGGTCAGTGGTCAGTGGTCAATGGTCAGGGGTCAGTGGTCAGTGGTCAGTGGTCAATGGTCAATGGTCAGTGGTCAGGGGTCAATGGGAATGGTCAGTGGTCAGTGGTCAGTGGTCAATGGTCAGTGGTCAATGGTCAGTGGCCAATGGTCAGTGGTCAGTGGTCAATGGTCAATGGTCAGTGGTCAGTGGTCAGTGGTCAATGGTCAGTGGTCAGTGGTCAATGGTCAATGGTCAGTGGTCAGTGGGAATGGTCAGTGGTCAATGGTCAATGGTCAATGGTCATTGGTCAATGGTCAATGGTCAGTGGTCAATGGTCAGTGGTCAATGGTCAGGGGTCAATGGTCAGTGGTCAGTGGTCAGTGGGAATGGTCAGTGGTCAATGGTCAATGGTCAATGGTCATTGGTCAGTAGTCAATGGTCAGTGGTCAGTGGTCAGTGGGAATGGTCAGTGGTCAATGGTCAGTGGTCAGTGGTCAATGGTCAGTGGTCAGTGGTCAGTGGTCAGTGGTCAGTGGTCAATGGTCAATGGTCAATGGTCAGTGGTCAATGGTCAATGGTCAGTGGTCAGTGGTCAATGGTCAGTGGTCAGGGGTCAATGGTCAATGGTCAATGGTCAGTGGTCAATGGTCAATGGTCAGTGGTCAATGGTCAGGGGTCAATGGTCAGTGGTCAGTGGTCAGGGGTCAATGGTCAGTGGTCAATGGTCAATGGTCAATGGTCAGTGGTCAATGGTCAGTGGTCAGTGGTCAATGGTCAGTGGTCAATGGTCAGTGGTCAGTGGTCAATGGTCAATGGTCAATGGTCAGTGGTCAATGGTCAATGGTCAGTGGTCAGTGGTCAATGGTCAATGGTCAGTGGTCAGTGGTCAGTGGTCAATGGTCAGTGGGAATGGTCAGGGGTCAATGGTCAATGGTCAGTGGTCAATGGTCAATGGTCAGTGGTCAGTGGTCAATGGTCAATGGTCAATGGTCAGTGGGATGTCAATGGTCAGTGGTCAATGGTCAATGGTCAATGGTCAATGGTCAGTGGTCAGTGGTCAGTGGTCAATGGTCAGTGGTCAGTGGTCAATGGTCAGTGGTCAATGGTCAATGGTCAATGGTCAATGGTCAGTGGTCAATGGTCAGTGGTCAGTGGTCAATGGTCAGTGGTCAATGGTCAGTGGTCAATGGTCAATGGTCAGTGGTCAATGGTCAGTGGTCAATGGTCAGTGGTCAATGGTCAATGGTCAGTGGTCAATGGTCAGTGGTCAATGGTCAATGGTCAATGGTCAATGGTCAGTGGTCAATGGTCAATGGTCAGTGGTCAATGGTCAGTGGTCAATGGTCAATGGTCAATGGTCAATGGTCAGGGGTCAATGGTCAATGGTCAGTGGTCAATGGTCAGTGGTCAGTGGTCAATGGTCAGTGGTCAATGGTCAGTGGTCAGTGGTCAATGGTCAATGGTCAGTGGGATGTCAGTGGTCAGTGGTCAATGGTCAGTGGTCAATGGTCAATGGTCAGTGGTCAGTGGTCAATGGTCAATGGTCAGTGGTCAGTGGTCAGTGGTCAATGGTCAGTGGGAATGGTCAGGGGTCAATGGTCAATGGTCAGTGGTCAATGGTCAATGGTCAGTGGTCATTTGTCAATGGTCAATGGTCAATGGTCAGTGGGATGTCAATGGTCAGTGGTCAATGGTCAATGGTCAATGGTCAATGGTCAGTGGTCAGTGGTCAATGGTCAGTGGTCACTGGTCAATGGGAATGGTCAGTGGTCAATGGTCAATGGTCAATGGTCAGTGGTCAATGGTCAATGGTCAGTGGTCAATGGTCAATGGTCAGTGGTCAGTGGTCAATGGTCAATGGTCAATGGTCAGTGGTCAGTGGTCAGGGGTCAATGGGAATGGTCAGTGGTCAGGGGTCATTGGGTCATTCAGGGGTCATTGGGTCACCCAGGGGTCAGAGGTCACTCAGGGGTCACTCAGGGCTCAGACTCGCCGCGTCCCCACCGCGCACTCAGGGGTCAAAGGTCCCGGTGCAGTGGGCGTGGCCATGCAAGGTGGGCGTGGCCATCCATGGTGGGCGTGGCCATGCGTGGTGGGCGTGTCCAGCCAAAGTGGGCGTGTCCGTTCATGATGGGCGTGTCCACCCACTTGCCTGACCTGTGATTTTTATTGTTTTTTGTTGTTTTTTTTTTGTTGTTTTTTTTTTTTTGTTGCTTTCGCTGTTTTTGTTTTTTTCTGTTGATTTCTGCTGGGTTTGTTTTGGTTTTGGCTGTTTTTTGTTGTTTTTTTCATTGTTTTTTTGTGGCTCTTTAATGCTTTTTTTGTGGTTTTTTGGGTTTTTTTGGTTATTGTTATTTGTTTGTTTTTTGTAGGTTTTTGTTTTTGTCTTTTTTGTTGTTTGTTGTTTTGTTGTTTGGTTTTTTTGCTGGTTTTTCTTTTTTGTTTTAATTGGGTTTTTTTGGTTGGTTTTGTCGTTTCTTGTTGTTATTTGTTTTTTTTTTCTTGAGTTTTTTGTTGTTTTTTTGTTGCTTTTTGCTGCTTTTGGTTGTTTTTTTTGCCGTTTTTGGTTGTTTCTCGTGGTTTTTTGTTTTTTCTTTGTTGATTTTTGGTCATTTTTCGCCATTTTCTCTGCATTTGGCAGCCGTGGCGTTTTGAGGTGTTTTGTTGTTTTTTTTGCTGTTTTCGTCGTTTTTTGGGTGGGTTTTTGTGTTTTTTTTTTTGTTGTGTTTTGTTTTTCGTTTTTGTTTTAACTGTTTTTTGTTAGTTTTCTTGTCTTTTTTGCTGTTACTTGGTTTTTTTTTGCTGCTTCTTCGTTGTTCTTTTGGGGTTTTTTTGCTGCTTTTCGCCGCTTTTCGCTGCTTTTCGTTGTTTTTTGTTGGTTTTTTCCCCGTTTTTCGCTGATTTTGGCCGTTTTCTGTGCGTTTGGCAGCCGTGGCCCCGTTCAGCGGCGCCACCACCGGCACCGGGGGCCGGATCCGGGACGTGCAGAGCACGGGGAGGGGAGCGCACGTCATCGCGGGCACGGCGGGGTACTGCTTCGGGAACCTGCTCATTCCCGGTGAGAGACACAAAACAGCCCAAAAACGACCCAAAATTCGGGCTCAGCACCCCTGAAAACCCCAAAATCCCACCCAGAAACCCCAAAAACCCCAAACCCACCCCAAAACCCCGGTACTGCTTCGGGAACCTGCTCATTCCCGGTGAGAAATGTCTAAAATATCCTAAATTACCCTAAAATCAAAAAAAATCCCAACAAAATGCGTGAAATTTGGAGTCAGGAGCCTTAAAAACCCCAAATCCACCCCCAAACCCCGGTGCTGCTTCGGGAACCTGCTCATTCCCGGTGAGAGACACAAAACAGCCCAAAAACGACCCAAAATTCGGGCTCAGCGCCCCTGAAAACCCCAAAATCCACCCCAGAAACCCCTAAAAACACCAAAATCCACAAAAAATCCCCAAAACACCCCAAAATCCCGCCAAAAATCTCCAAAAATCCCCCAAAAAACTCCAGAAATCCCCCAAAAAATCCCCCAAAAAAACCCAAAATTTGAGATTGGCAGCCCCCAAAACCCCAAAATCCCACCCAGAAACCCCAAAAATGCCCCAAACAACCCCTAAATCCCCAAAATCCACCCCAAACCCCTGGTGCTGCTTCGGGATCCTGCTCATACCCGGTGAGAGACACGGAAAAACACAAAAATGACCCAAAATTCGGGTTCAGCACCCCCGAAAACCCCAAATCCACCCCAGAAACCCCCAAAACCAAAAAGATCCCACCCAGAAACCCCAAAACCCCAAAATCTCCCCAAAAACCCAAAATACCTCAAAATCCCACCCAGAAACCCCAGAAACCTCAAAATCCACCTCAAAAACCCCAAAATCCACCCCAGAAACCCCAAAATCCACCCCAGAAACCCCAAAACCCCACCCAGAAACCCCAAAAAACACCAAAATCCACAAAAAAGCCCCAAAACACCCCAAAATCCCCCCAAAAATCTCCAAAAATCCCCCAAAAAACTCCAGAAATCCCCCAAAAAATCCCCCAAAAAACCCCCCAAAATCCCCTAAAATCCCCCCAAAAATCTCCAAAAATCCCCCAAAAAACCCCGAAAAATCCCCCAAAATCCCCCAAAAAACCCAAAATTTGAGATTGGCAGCCCAAAAACCCCAAAATCCCACCCAGACCCCCAAAAACCCCAAATCCACCCCAAAAACCCCAAATCCACCCCAAACCCCGGTGCTGCTTTGGGATCCTGCTCATACCCGGTGAGAGACACGGAAAAACACAAAAACGACCCAAAATTCGGGTTCAGCACCCCCGAAAACCCCAAATCCACCCCAGAAACCCCAAAAACCAAAAAGATCCCACTCGGAAACCCCAAAAACCCCAAAATCTCCCCAAGAACCCAAAATACCTCAAAATCCCACCCAGAAACCCCAGAAACCCCAAAATCCACCTCAAAAACCCCAAAATCCACCTCAGAAACCCCAAAATCCACCTCAGAAACCTCAAAACCCCACCCAGAAACCCCAAAAAACACCAAAATCCACAAAAAAGCCCCAAAACACCCCAAAATCCCGCCAAAAATCTCCAAAAATCCCCCAAAAAACTCCAGAAATCCCCCAAAAAATCCCACAAAAAACCCCCCAAAATCCCCTAAAATCCCCCAAAAATCTCCCAAAATCCCCCAAAAAACCCCAAAATTTGAGATTGGCAGCCCAAAAACCCCAAAATCCCACCCAGACCCCCAAAAACCCCAAATCCACCCCAAAAACCCCAAATCCACCCCAAACCCCGGTGCTGCTTCGGGAACCTGCTCATACCCGGTGAGAGACACGGAAAAGCACAAAAATGACCCAAAATTCGGGTTCAGCACCCCCAAAAACCCCAAATCCACCCCAGAAACCCCCAAAACCAAAAAGATCCCACCCAGAAACCCCAAAAACCCCAAAATCTCCCCAAAAACCCAAAATACCTCAAAATCCCACCCAGAAACCCCAGAAACCTCAAAATCCACCTCAAAAACCCCAAAATCCACCCAAAACCCCAAAATCCACCTCAGAAACCCCAAAATCCCACCCAGAAACCCCAAAAAACACCAAAATCCACAAAAAATCCCCAAAACACCCCAAAATCCCCCCAAAAATCTCCAAAAATCCCCCAAAAATCTCCAAAAATCCCCCAAAAAACTCCAGAAATCCCCCAAAAAATCCCACAAAAAACCCAAAATTTGAGATTGGCAGCCCAAAAACCCCAAAATCCCACCCAGAAACCCCAAAAAACACCAAAATCCACCAAAATCCCCAAAACACCCCAAAATCCCCCCAAAAATCTCCAAAAATCCCCCAAAAAACTCCATAAATCCCCCAAAAAATCCCACAAAAAACCCCCCAAAATCCCCTAAAATCCCACCAAAAATCTCCAAAAATCCCCCAAAAAACCCCGAAAAATCCCCCAAAAAAACCCAAAATTTGAGATTGGCAGCCCAAAAACCCCAAAATCCCACCCAGACCCCCAAAAACCCCAAATCCACCCCAGAAACCCCCAAAACCAAAAAGATCCCACCCAGAAACCCCAAAAACCAAAAAGATCCCACCCAGAAACCCCAAAAACCCCAAAATCTCCCCAAAAACCCAAAATACCTCAAAATCCCACCCAGAAACCCCAGAAACCCCAAAATCCACCTCAGAAACCCCAAAATCCACCCCAGAAACCCCAAAAAACACCAAAATCCACAAAAAATCCCCAAAACACCCCAAAATCCCCCCAAAAATCTCCAAAAATCCCCCAAAAATCTCCAAAAATCCCCCAAAAAATCCCCCAAAAAACCCCCCAAAATCCCCTAAAATCCCACCAAAAATCTCCAAAAATCCCCAAAAAACCCCGAAAAATCCCCCAAAATCCCCCAAAAAACCCAAAATTTGAGATTGGCAGCCCAAAAACCCCAAAATCCCACCCAGACCCCCAAAAACCCCAAATCCACCCCAAAAACCCCAAATCCACCCCAAACCCCGGTGCTGCTTTGGGATCCTGCTCGTACCCGGTGAGAGACACGGAAAAACACAAAAATGACCCAAAATTCGGGTTCAGCACCCCCAAAAACCCCAAATCCACCCCAGAAACCCCCAAAACCAAAAAGATCCCACCCAGAAACCCCAAAAACCAAAAAGATCCCACTCGGAAACCCCAAAAACCCCAAAATCTCCCCAAAAACCCAAAATACCTCAAAATCCCACCCAGAAACCCCAGAAACCTCAAAATCCACCTCAGAAACCCCAAAATCCACCTCAGAAACCCCAAAATCCCACCCAGAAACCCCAAAACCCCACCCAGAAACCCCAAAAAACACCAAAATCCCACCAAAAATCCCCAAAACACCCCAAAATCCCCCAAAAATCTCCAAAAATCCCCCAAAAAACTCCAGAAATCCCCAAAAAATCCCCCAAAAAACCCCCCAAAATCCCCCAAAATCCCACCAAAAATCTCCAAAAATCCCCCAAAAAACCCCGAAAAATCCCCCCAAAATCCCCCAAAAAACCCAAAATTTGAGATTGGCAGCCCAAAAACCCCAAAATCCCACCCAGACCCCCAAAAACCCCAAATCCACCCCAAAAACCCCAAATCCACCCCAAACCCCGGTGCTGCTTCGGGATCCTGCTCGTACCTGAAACTCCCCCAAGAATTTGTGAAAAATCTCCAAAAAAATGCCCAAAAATTCCCCCAAAAGCCTCCAAAGTTGGGGTTTTTTGCTCCATTTTTTTTTGTTTTTTTTCTATTTTTTTTGTTTTTTCCCAATTTTGGATGATTTTCCCCCAATCCAGGCTCTGAGCAGCCGTGGGCGGATCCCCTCTCCCCGTACCCCTCAAAAACCCCCCAAAAATTTCCCCCGGATCTCATCGAAAAAATGCTCAAAAATGCCCCAAAAAAACCCCCAAAAATTTCCCCCAAAATTTGTGAAAATCCCCCAAAAAATCCCCCAAAAATCACCAAAAACTCTTCCAAAAATCCTCAAAAATTCCAAAAAAAACCCCCCAAAAAATTTGTGAAAAATCCCCCCAAAAATTGTGAAAAATCCCCCAAAAAATTGTGAAAAATCCCCCAAAAATGCCCTTAAATCCCCCGAAACTCCTACAAAAAATCTCTAAAAATTCCACAAAAAATTGTGAAAAATTCCTGAAAATTCCCAAAAAATGCAAATTTTGGGGTTTTTTTTCCCCCAAATTTCTGGTTTTGCCCAAAATTCCCATTTTTTCCCCCAATTTAGGCTACGAGCAGCCTTGGGAGGATCCTGTACCCCCCAAAAAAATCCTGAAAATCCCCATTTTTTGAGCTTTTTTCCCCGTTTTTTCGCGTTTTTTTCCCCAAATTTTCATCTTTTTTCCCCGTTTTTTTTTCTTTTTTTCCCCAATTTCCGTTTTTTCCCATTTTTATGGTTTTTCCCCCGTTCCAGGCTACGAGCAGCCGTGGGAGGATCTCTTAAAACCCCCCAAAATTGAGATTTTCTCTCCCATTTTTTGAGCTTTTCTCCCCATTTTTTCGCGTTTTTTCCCCAAATTTTTGTCTTTTTTCCCCGTTTTTTTTTTGGTTTTTTCCCCAATTTCCATTTTTTCCCATTTTTATGGTTTTTTCCCCCGTTTCAGGCTCTGAGCAGCCGTGGGAGGATCCCCTCTCCCCGTACCCCCCAAAAACCCTTCAAGAATTTCTGAAAAATCCCCAAAATTTGTGAGAAAATCCCCAGAAATCCCCCAAAAATTCCCCCAAAATTTCCCCAAAAATTCCCCCAAAATCCTCAAAATTTTTGTGAAAAATCTCCAAAAATGCCAAAAAATTCCCCAAATTCTTCCCAAATTCTTCCCAAAATCCCCCCAAATTTGGGGTTTTCTTCCCCATTTTTGGGGTTTTCTCGCCCATTTTTTGAGCTTTTTTCGCCAAATTTTCGTCTTTTTTCCCCGTTTTTTTTTTGTTTTTTTCCCCAATTCCCGTTTTTTCCCATTTTTATGTTTTTTGCCCCGTTCCAGGCTACGAGCAGCCGTGGGAGGATCCCCTCTCCCCGTACCCCTCGTCCTTCGCCCGGCCCCTGGAGGTCGCGATCGGCGCCAGCGACGGCGCCTCCGACTACGGCAACAAATTCGGGGAGCCCCTGCTGGCAGGTGGGGACACTTGGGGACAGCTTGGGACGTTCGGGGGGTTCGGGACAATTTTGGGTCAGTTTGGGGACAATTCGGGACAATTTTGGGGAGTTCTTGGGATGTTTTGGGGCATTTTTTGGGAGGTTTTGGGGACATTTTAGGGACACTTTGGGGACATTTGGGGACCATTTTGGGACAGTTTGGGGACAATTTTGGGACATCTGGGGACACTTTGGGGACAATTTGGGACAATTTTGGGATAATCTGGGACAATTTGGGGCAATTTTTGGGGGTTTGGGCCACGGTTTTGGGGCCATTTTG
>NW_026536036.1:0-38253 GCF_028551555.1 Melozone crissalis | reverse complement strand
TGCTCTGCAGAGCTAAGCACCGCTCCCGGACGTCTTTCGGCAGAAGGCGCACACCGCAGAGCACTGTGAGCGGCAGAATCGTCTTTGCGCGAAGAAGCAGCTTCTTCGTCTCCGGGAGCCGGAGAGAGCGGCAACTTCGCAAAGGTGATGAAACAAGCTGTACAACACTGCGATTGTGTGCGCAGCTTGCCAACTGAGAGAAAACAGTACCTGACCACTCTCCTGCCTTTTCTATTCACATGAACATTCGATTGCAAGCTGTTTTGGACAACTTTCTTTCTCTTCTTGCAAAACACTCGGCAGACCTCCGTGCAGCCTCTAGAACACGATGGGAGATGTTTTCTGTGCTGGCACAGTTTCTCCTTGCCAGACAGAGTGGAAAAGCTTTTTGCTAAGATGTAGACGAGAAGCGTGGCTAAAGAAGCACGTATGGTACTCTGCAGAGCTAAGCATCGCTCCCGGACTTCTTTCGGCAGAAGGCGCACACCGCAGAGCACAGTGAGCGGCAGAATCGTCTTTGCGCGAAGAAGCAGCTTCTTCGTCTCCGGGAGCTGGGGAGAGCGGCAACTTTGCAAAGGTGATGAAACAAGCTGTACAACACTGCGATTGTGTGAGCAGCTTGCCAAGTGAGAGAAAACAGTACCTGACCACTCTCCTGCCTTTTCTATTCACTTGAACATTCGATTGCAAGCTGTTTTGGACAACTTTCCTTCTCTTCTTGCAAACCACTCGGCAGACCTCCGTGCAGCCTCTAGAACACGATGGGAGATGTTTTCTGTGCTGGCACAGTTTCTCCTTGCCAGACAGAGTGGAAAAGCTTTTTGCTAAGATGTAGACGAGAAGAGAGGCTAAAGAAGCAGGTATGGTGCTCTGCAGAGCTAAGCACCGCTCCCGGACGTCTTTCGGCAGAAGGCGCACACCGCAGAGCACTGTGAGCGGCAGAATCGTCTTTGCGCGAAGAAGCAGCTTCTTCGTCTCCGGGAGCCGGAGAGAGCGGCAGCTTCGCAAAGGTGATGAAACAAGCTGTACAACACTGCGATTGTGTGCGCAGCTTGCCAACTGAGAGAAAACAGTACCTGAGCACTCTCCTGCCTTTTCTATTCACTTGAACATTCGATTGGAAGCTGTTTTGGACAACTTTCTTTCTCTTCTTGCAAAACACTCGGCAGTCCTCCGTTCAGCCTCTAGAAGACGATGGGAGGTGTTTTCTGTGCTGGCACAGTTTCTCCTTGCCAGACAGAGTGGAAAAGCTTTTTGCTAAGATGTAGACGAGAAGCGAGGCTAAAGATGAAGGTACGGTGCTCTGCAGAGCTAAGCACCGCTCCCGGACCTCTTTCGGCAGAAGACACACACTGCAGAGCACTGTGAGCGGCAGAATCGTCTTTGCGCGAAGAAGCAGCTTCTTCGTCTCCGGGAGCCGGAGAGAGCGGCAGCTTCGCAAAGGTGATGAAACAAGCTGTACAACACTGCGATTGTGTGCGCAGCTTGCCAAGTGAGAGAAAACAGTACCTGACCACTCTCCTGCCTTTCTATTCACATGAACATTCGATTGGAAGCTGTTTTGGACAACTTTCTTTCTCTTCTTGCAAAACACTCGGCAGACCTCCGTGCAGCCTCTAGAACACGATGGGAGATGTTTTCTGTGCTGGCACAGTTTCTCCTTGCCAGACAGAGTGGAAAAGCTTTTTGCTAACATGTAGACGAGAAGCGTGGCTAAAGAAGCACGTATGGTACTCTGCAGAGCTAAGCATCGCTCCCGGACTTCTTTCGGCAGAAGGCGCACACCGCAGAGCACAGTGAGCGGCAGAATCGTCTTTGCGCGAAGAAGCAGCTTCTTCGTCTCCGGGAGCCGGAGAGAGCGGCAACTTTGCAAAGGTGATGAAACAAGCTGTACAACACTGCGATTGTGTGAGCAGCATGCCAAGTGAGAGAAAACAGTACCTGACCACTCTCCTGCCTTTTCTATTCACATGAACATTCGATTGCAAGCTGTTTTGGACAACTTTCTTTTTCTTCTTGCAAAACACTCGGCAGACCTCCGTGCAGCCTCTAGAACACGATGGGAGATGTTTTCTGTGCTGGCACAGTTTCTCCTTGCCAGACAGAGTGGAAAAGCTTTTTGCTAAGATGTAGACGAGAAGAGAGGCTAAAGAAGCAGGTATGGTGCTCTGCAGAGCTAAGCACCGCTCCCGGACCTCTTTCGGCAGAAGGCGCACACCGCAGAGCACTGTGAGCGGCAGAATCGTCTTTGCGCGAAGAAGCAGCTTCTTCGTCTCCGGGAGCCGGAGAGAGCGGCAACTTCGCAAAGGTGATGAAACAAGCTGTACAACACTGCGATTGTGTGCGCAGCTTGCCAACTGAGAGAAAACAGTACCTGACCACTCTCCTGCCTTTTCTATTCACATGAACATTCGATTGCAAGCTGTTTTGGACAACTTTCTTTCTCTTCTTGCAAAACACTCGGCAGACCTCCGTGCAGCCTCTAGAACACGATGGGAGATGTTTTCTGTGCTGGCACAGTTTCTCCTTGCCAGACAGAGTGGAAAAGCTTTTTGCTAAGATGTAGACGAGAAGAGAGGCTAAAGACGAAGGTACGGTGCTCTGCAGAGCTAAGCACAGCTCCCGTGCCTCTTTCGGCAGAAGGCGCACACCGCAGAGCACTGTGAGCGGCAGAATCGTCTTTGCGCGAAGAAGCAGCCTCTTCGTCTCCGGGAGCCGGAGAGAGCGGCAACTTCGCAAAGGTGATGAAACGAGTTGTACAACACTGCGATTGTGTGCGCAGCTTGCCAAGTGAGAGAAAACAGTACCTGACCACTCTCCTGCCTTTTCTCTTCACATGAACATTCGATTGCAAGCTGTTTTGGACAATTTTCTTTCTCTTCTTGCAAAACACTCGGCAGACCTCCGTGCAGCCTCTAGAACACGATGGGAGATGTTTTTTGTGGTGGCACAGTTTCTCCTTGCCAGACAGAGTGGAAAAGCTTTTTGCTAAGATGTAGACGAGAAGAGAGGCTAAAGACGAAGGTACGGTGCTCTGCAGAGCTAAGCACCGCTCCCGGACGTCTTTCGGCAGAAGGCGCACACCGCAGAGCACTGTGAGCGGCAGAATCGTCTTTGCGCGAAGAAGCAGCTTCTTCGTCTCCGGGAGCCGGAGAGAGCGGCAGCTTCGCAAAGGTGATGAAACAAGCTGTACAACACTGCGATTGTGTGCGCAGCTTGCCAAGTGAGAGAAAACAGTACCAGACCACTCTCCTGCCTTTTCTATTCACATGAACATTCGATTGCAAGCTGTTTTGGACAACTTTCTTTCTCTTCTTGCAAAACACTCGGCAGACCTCCGTTCAGCCTCTAGAAGACGATGGGAGATGTTTTCTGTGCTGGCACAGTTTCTCCTTGCCAGACAGAGTGGAAAAGCTTTTTGCTAAGATGTAGACGAGAAGAGAGGCTAAAGACGAAGGTACGGTGCTCTGCAGAGCTAAGCACCGCTCCCGGACTTCTTTCGGCAGAAGGCGCACACCGCAGAGCACTGTGAGCGGCAGAATCGTCTTTGCGCGAAGAAGCAGCTTATTCGTCTCCGGGAGCCGGAGAGAGCGGCAGCTTCGCAAAGGTGATGAAACAAGCTGTACAACACTGCGATTGTGTGCGCAGCTTGCCAAGTGAGAGAAAACAGTACCTGACCACTCTCCTGCCTTTTCTATTCACTTGAACATTCGATTGGAAGCTGTTTTGGACAACTTTCTTTCTCTTCTTGCAAAACACTCGGCAGTCCTCCGTTCAGCCTCTAGAAGACGATGGGAGGTGTTTTCTGTGCTGGCACAGTTTCTCCTTGCCAGACAGAGTGGAAAAGCTTTTTGCTAAGATGTAGACGAGAAGCGTGGCTAAAGAAGCACGTATGGTACTCTGCAGAGCTAAGCATCGCTCCCGGACTTCTTTCGGCAGAAGGCGCACACCGCAGAGCACAGTGAGCGGCAGAATCGTCTTTGCGCGAAGAATCCGCTTCTTCGTCTCCGGGAGCTGGGGAGAGCGGCAACTTTGCAAAGGTGATGAAACAAGCTGTACAACACTGCGATTGTGTGAGCAGCTTGCCAACTGAGAGAAAACAGTACCTGACCACTCTCCTGCCTTTTCTATTCACTTGAACATTCGATTGCAAGCTGTTTTGGACAACTTTCCTTCTCTTCTTGCAAAACACTCGGCAGACCTCCGTGCAGCCTCTAGAACACGATGGGAGATGTTTTTTGTGCTGGCACAGTTTCTCCTTGCCAGACAGAGTGGAAAAGCTTTTTGCTAAGATGTAGACGAGAAGAGAGGCTAAAGACGAAGGTACGGTGCTCTGCAGAGCTAAGCACAGCTCCCGTGCCTCTTTCGGCAGAAGGCGCACACCGCAGAGCACTGTGAGCGGCAGAATCGTCTTTGCGCGAAGAAGCAGCCTCTTCGTCTCCGGGAGCCGGAGAGAGCGGCAACTTCGCAAAGGTGATGAAACGAGTTGTACAACACTGCGATTGTGTGCGCAGCTTGCCAAGTGAGAGAAAACAGTACCTGACCACTCTCCTGCCTTTTCTCTTCACATGAACATTCGATTGCAAGCTGTTTTGGACAACTTTCTTTCTCTTCTTGCAAAACACTCGGCAGACCTCCGTGCAGCCTCTAGAACACGATGGGAGATGTTTTTTGTGGTGGCACAGTTTCTCCTTGCCAGACAGAGTGGAAAAGCTTTTTGCTAAGATGTAGACGAGAAGAGAGGCTAAAGACGAAGGTACGGTGCTCTGCAGAGCTAAGCACCGCTCCCGGACGTCTTTCGGCAGAAGGCGCACACCGCAGAGCACTGGGAGCGGCAGAATCGTCTTTGCGCGAAGAAGCAGCTTCTTCGTCTCCGGGAGCCGGAGAGAGCGGCAGCTTCGCAAAGGTGATGAAACAAGCTGTACAACACTGCGATTGTGTGCGCAGCTTGCCAAGTGAGAGAAAACAGTACCAGACCACTCTCCTGCCTTTTCTATTCACATGAACATTCGATTGCAAGCTGTTTTGGACAACTTTCTTTCTCTTCTTGCAAAACACTCGGCAGACCTCCGTTCAGCCTCTAGAAGACGATGGGAGATGTTTTCTGTGCTGGCACAGTTTCTCCTTGCCAGACAGAGTGGAAAAGCTTTTTGCTAAGATGTAGACGAGAAGAGAGGCTAAAGACGAAGGTACGGTGCTCTGCAGAGCTAAGCACCGCTCCCGGACCTCTTTCGGCAGAAGGCGCACACCGCAGAGCACTGTGAGCGGCAGAATCGTCTTTGCGCGAAGAAGCAGCTTATTCGTCTCCGGGAGCCGGAGAGAGCGGCAGCTTCGCAAAGGTGATGAAACAAGCTGTACAACACTGCGATTGTGTGCGCAGCTTGCCAAGTGAGAGAAAACAGTACCTGACCACTCTCCTGCCTTTTCTATTCACTTGAACATTCGATTGGAAGCTGTTTTGGACAACTTTCTTTCTCTTCTTGCAAAACACTCGGCAGTCCTCCGTTCAGCCTCTAGAACACGATGGGAGATGTTTTCTGTGCTGGCACAGTTTCTCCTTGCCAGACAGAGTGGAAAAGCTTTTTGCTAAGATGTAGACGAGAAGAGAGGCTAAAGACGAAGGTACGGTGCTCTGCAGAGCTAAGCACCGCTCCCGGACCTCTTTCGGCAGAAGACACACACTGCAGAGCACTGTGAGCGGCAGAATCGTCTTTGCGCGAAGAAGCAGCTTCTTCGTCTCCGGGAGCCGGAGAGAGCGGCAGCTTCGCAAAGGTGATGAAACAAGCTGTACAACACTGCGATTGTGTGCGCAGCTTGCCAACTGAGAGAAAACAGTACCTGACCACTCTCCTGCCTTTCTATTCACATGAACATTCGATTGTAAGCTGTTTTGGACAACTTTCTTTCTCTTCTTGCAAAACACTCGGCAGACCTCCGTGCAGCCTCTAGAACACGATGGGAGATGTTTTTTGTGCTGGCACAGTTTCTCCTTGCCAGACAGAGTGGAAAAGCTTTTTGCTAACATGTAGACGAGAAGCGTGGCTAAAGAAGCACGTATGGTACTCTTCAGAGCTAAGCATCGCTCCCGGACTTCTTTCGGCAGAAGGCGCACACCGCAGAGCACAGTGAGCGGCAGAATCGTCTTTGCGCGAAGAAGCAGCTTCTTCGTCTCCGGGAGCCGGAGAGAGCGGCAACTTTGCAAAGGTGATGAAACAAGCTGTACAACACTGCGATTGTGTGAGCAGCTTGCCAACTGAGAGAAAACAGTACCTGACCACTCTCCTGCCTTTTCTATTCACATGAACATTCGATTGCAAGCTGTTTTGGACAACTTTCTTTCTCTTCTTGCAAAACACTCGGCAGACCTCCGTGCAGCCTCTAGAACACGATGGGAGATGTTTTCTGTGCTGGCACAGTTTCTCCTTGCCAGACAGAGTGGAAAAGCTTTTTGCTAAGATGTAGACGAGAAGAGAGGCTAAAGAAGCAGGTATGGTGCTCTGCAGAGCTAAGCACCGCTCCCGGACGTCTTTCGGCAGAAGGCGCACACCGCAGAGCACTGTGAGCGGCAGAATCGTCTTTGCGCGAAGAAGCAGCTTCTTCGTCTCCGGGAGCCGGAGAGAGCGGCAACTTCGCAAAGGTGATGAAACAAGCTGTACAACACTGCGATTGTGTGCGCAGCTTGCCAACTGAGAGAAAACAGTACCTGACCACTCTCCTGCCTTTTCTATTCACATGAACATTCGATTGCAAGCTGTTTTGGACAACTTTCTTTCTCTTCTTGCAAAACACTCGGCAGACCTCCGTGCAGCCTCTAGAACACGATGGGAGATGTTTTCTGTGCTGGCACAGTTTCTCCTTGCCAGACAGAGTGGAAAAGCTTTTTGCTAAGATGTAGACGAGAAGCGAGGCTAAAGAAGCACGTATGGTACTCTGCAGAGCTAAGCACCGCTCCCGGACCTCTTTCGGTGGAAGGCGCACACCGCAGAGCACTGTGAGCGGCACAATCGTCTTTGCGCGAAGAAGCAGCTTCTTCGTCTCCGGGAGCCGGAGAGAGCGGCAACTTGGCAAAGGTGATGAAACAAGCTGTACAACACTGCGATTGTGTGCGCAGCTTGCCAAGTGAGAGAAAACAGTACCTGACCACTCTCCTGCCTTTTCTATTCACATGAACATTCGATTGCAAGCTGTTTTGGACAACTTTCTTTCTCTTCTTGCAAAACACTCGGCAGACCTCCGTGCAGCCTCTAGAACACGATGGGAGATGTTTTCTGTGCTGGCACAGTTTCTCCTTGCCAGACAGAGTGGAAAAGCTTTTTGCTAAGATGTAGACGAGAAGAGAGGCTAAAGACGAGGGTACGGTGCTCTGCAGAGCTAAGCACCGCTCCCGGATGTCTTTCGGCAGAAGGCGCACACCGCACAGCACAGTGAGCGGCAGAATCGTCTTTGCGCGAAGAAGCAGCTTCTTCGTCTCCGGGAGCCGGAGAGAGCGGCAACTTCGCAAAGGTGATGAAACAAGCTGTACAACACTGCGATTGTGTGCGCAGCTTGCCAACTGAGAGAAAACAGTACCTGACCACTCTCCTGCCTTTTCTATTCACATGAACATTCGATTGCAAGCTGTTTTGGACAACTTTCTTTCTCTTCTTGCAAAACACTCGGCAGACCTCCGTGCAGCCTCTAGAACACGATGGGAGATGTTTTCTGTTCTGGCAAAGTTTCTCCTTACCAGACAGAGTGGAAAAGCTTTTTGCTAAGATGTAGACGAGAAGAGAGGCTAAAGACGAAGGTACGGTGCTCTGCAGAGCTAAGCACCGCTCCCGTGCGTCTTTCGGCAGATGGCGCACACCGCAGAGCACTGTGAGCGGCAGAATCGTCTTTGCGCGAAGAAGCAGCTTCTTCGTCTCCGGGAGCCGGAGAGAGCGGCAGCTTTGCAAAGGTGATGAAACAAGCTGTACAACACTGCGATTGTGTGAGCAGCTTGCCAAGTGAGAGAAAACAGTACCTGACCACTCTCCTGCCTTTTCGATTCACATGAACATTCGATTGCAAGCTGTTTTGGAAAACTTTCCTTCTCTTCTTGCAAAACACTCGGCAGACCTCCGTGCAGCCTCTAGAACACGATGGGAGATGTTTTCTGTGCTGGCACAGTTTCTCCTTGCCAGACAGAGTGGAAAAGCTTTTTGCTAAGATGTAGACGAGAAGAGAGGCTAAAGACGAAGGTACGGTGCTCTGCAGAGCTAAGCACCGCTCCCGGACTTCTTTCGGCAGAAGGCGCACACCGCAGAGCACTGTGAGCGGCAGAATCGTCTTTGCGCGAAGAAGCAGCTTCTTCGTCTCCGGGAGCCGGAGAGAGCGGCAACTTCGCAAAGGTGATGAAACAAGCTGTACAACACTGCGATTGTGTGCGCAGCTTGCCAACTGAGAGAAAACAGTACCTGACCACTCTCCTGCCTTTTCGATTCACATGAACATTCGATTGGAAGCTGTTTTGGACAACTTTCTTTCTCTTCTTGCAAAACACTCGGCAGACCTCCGTGCAGCCTCTAGAACACGATGGGAGATGTTTTCTGTGCTGGCACAGTTTCTCCTTGCCAGACAGAGTGGAAAAGCTTTTTGCTAAGATGTAGACGAGAAGAGAGGCTAAAGAAGCACGTATGGTACTCTGCAGAGCTAAGCATCGCTCCCGGACCTCTTTCGGCAGAAGGCGTACACCGCAGAGCACAGTGAGCGGCAGAATCGTCTTTGCGCGAAGAAGCAGCTTCTCGTCTCAAGCAGCCGGAGAGAGCGGCAGCTTCGCAAAGGTGATGAAACAAGCTGTACAACACTGCGATTGTGTGCGCAGCTTGCCAACTGAGAGAAAACAGTACCTGACCACTCTCCTGCCTTTTCTCTTCACATGAACATTCGATTGCAAGCTGTTTTGGACAACTTTCTTTCTCTTCTTGCAAGACACTCGGCAGACCTCCGTGCAGCCTCTAGAACACGATGGGAGATGTTTTTTGTGCTGGCACAGTTTCTCCTTGCCAGACAGAGTGGAAAAGCTTTTTGCTAAGATGTAGACGAGAAGAGAGGCTAAAGACGAAGGTACGGTGCTCTGCAGAGCTAAGCACCGCTCCCGGGCCTCTTTCGGCAGAAGGCGCACACCGCAGAGCACAGTGAGCGGCAGAATCGTCTTTGCGCGAAGAAGCAGCTTCTTCGTCTCCGGGAGCCGGAGAGAGCGGCAACTTCGCAAAGGTGATAAAACAAGCTGTACAACACTGCGATTGTGTGCGCAGCTTGCCAACTGAGAGAAAACAGTACCTGACCACTCTCCTGCCTTTTCTATTCACATGAACATTCGATTGCAAGCTGTTTTGGACAACTTTCTTTCTCTTCTTGCAAAACACTCGGCAGACCTCCGTGCAGCCTCTAGAACACGATGGGAGAAGTTTTCTGTGCTGGCAAAATTTCTCCTTGCCAGACAGAGTGGAAAAGCTTTTTGCTAAGATGTAGACGAGAAGAGAGGCTAAAGACGAAGGTACGGTGCTCTGCAGAGCTAAGCACCGCTCCCGGGCCTCTTTCGGCAGAAGGCGCACACCGCAGAGCACTGTGAGCCGCAGAATCGTCTTTGCGCGAAGAAGCAGATTCTTCGTCTCCGGGAGCCGGAGAGAGCGGCAACTTCGCAAAGGTGATGAAACAAGCTGTACAACACTGCGATTGTGTGCGCAGCTTGCCAACTGAGAGAAAACAGTACCTGACCACTCTCCTGCCTTTTCTATTCACATGAACATTCGATTGCAAGCTGTTTTGGACAACTTTCTTTCTCTTCTTGCAAAACACTCGGCAGACCTGCGTGCAGCCTCTAGAACACGATGGGAGATGTTTTCTGTGCTGGCACAGTTTCTCCTTGCCAGACAGAGTGGAAAAGCTTTTTGCTAAGATGTAGACGAGAAGCGTGGCTAAAGAAGCACGTATGGTACTCTGCAGAGCTAAGCACCGCTCCCGGACTTCTTTCGGCAGAAGGCGCACACCGCAGAGCACTGTGAGCGGCAGAATCGTCTTTGCGCAAAGAAGCAGCCTCTTCGTCTCCGGGAGCTGGGGAGAGCGGCAACTTTGCAAAGGTGATGAAACAAGCTGTACAACACTGCGATTGTGTGAGCAGCTTGCCAAGTGAGAGAAAACAGTACCTGACCACTCTCCTGCCTTTTCTATTCACTTGAACATTCGATTGCAAGCTGTTTTGGACAACTTTCCTTCTCTTCTTGCAAAACACTCGGCAGACCTCCGTGCAGCCTCTAGAACACGATGGGAGATGTTTTCTGTGCTGGCACAATTTCTCCTTGCCAGACACAGTGGAAAAGCTTTTTGCTAAGATGTAGACGAGAAGAGAGGCTAAAGAAGCAGGTATGGTGCTCTGCAGAGCTAAGCACCGCTGCCGGACGTCTTTCGGCAGAAGGCGCACACCGCAGAGCACTGTGAGCGGCAGAATCGTCTTTGCGCGAAGAAGCAGCTTATTCGTCTCCGGGAGCCGGAGAGAGCGGCAGCTTCGCAAAGGTGATGAAACAAGCTGTACAACACTGCGATTGTGTGCGCAGCTTGCCAACTGAGAGAAAACAGTACCTGACCACTCTCCTGCCTTTTCTATTCACTTGAACATTCGATTGGAAGCTGTTTTGGACAACTTTCTTTCTCTTCTTGCAAAACACTCGGCAGACCTCCGTGCAGCCTCTAGAACACGATGGGAGATGTTTTCTGTGCTGGCACAGTTTCTCCTTGCCAGACAGAGTGGAAAAGCTTTTTGCTAAGATGTAGACGAGAAGAGAGGCTAAAGACGAAGGTACGGTGCTCTGCAGAGCTAAGCACCGCTCCCGGACCTCTTTCAGCAGAAGGCGCACACCGCAGAGCACTGTGAGCGGCAGAATCGTCTTTGCGCGAAGAAGCAGCTTCTTCGTCTCCGGGAGCCGGAGAGAGCGGCAACTTCGCAAAGGTGATGAAACAAGCCGTACAACACTGCGATTGTGTGCGCAGCTTGCCAACTGAGAGAAAACAGTACCTGACCACTCTCCTGCCTTTTCTATTCATATGAACATTCGATTGCAAGCAGTTTTGGACAACTTTCTTTCTCTTCTTGCAAAACACTCGGCAGACCTCCGTGCAGCCTCTAGAACACGATGGGAGATGTTTTCTGTCCTGGCACAGTTTCTCCTTGCCAGACAGAGTGGAAAAGCTTTTTGCTAAGATGTAGACGAGAAGAGAGGCTAAAGATGAAGGTACGGTGCTCTGCAGAGCTAAGCACCGCTCCCGGACCTCTTTCGGCAGAAGACACACACTGCAGAGCACTGTGAGCGGCAGAATCGTCTTTGCGCGAAGAAGCAGCTTCTTCGTCTCCGGGAGCCGGAGAGAGCGGCAGCTTCGCAAAGGTGATGAAACAAGCTGTACAACACTGCGATTGTGTGCGCAGCTTGCCAACTGAGAGAAAACAGTACCTGACCACTCTCCTGCCTTTCTATTCACATGAACATTCGATTGTAAGCTGTTTTGGACAACTTTCTTTCTCTTCTTGCAAAACACTCGGCAGACCTCCGTGCAGCCTCTAGAACACGATGGGAGATGTTTTTTGTGCTGGCACAGTTTCTCCTTGCCAGACAGAGTGGAAAAGCTTTTTGCTAACATGTAGACGAGAAGCGTGGCTAAAGAAGCACGTATGGTACTCTGCAGAGCTAAGCATCGCTCCCGGACTTCTTTCGGCAGAAGGCGCACACCGCAGAGCACAGTGAGCGGCAGAATCGTCTTTGCGCGAAGAAGCAGCTTCTTCGTCTCCGGGAGCCGGAGAGAGCGGCAACTTTGCAAAGGTGATGAAACAAGCTGTACAACACTGCGATTGTGTGCGCAGCTTGCCAACTGAGAGAAAACAGTACCTGACCACTCTCCTGCCTTTTCTATTCACATGAACATTCGATTGCAAGCTGTTTTGGACAACTTTCTTTCTCTTCTTGCAAAACACTCGGCAGACCTCCGTGCAGCCTCTAGAACACGATGGGAGATGTTTTCTGTGCTGGCACAGTTTCTCCTTGCCAGACAGAGTGGAAAAGCTTTTTGCTAAGATGTAGACGAGAAGAGAGGCTAAAGACGAAGGTACGGTGCTCTGCAGAGCTAAGCACCGCTCCCGGACCTCTTCGGCAGAAGGCGCACACCGCAGAGCACTGTGAGCGGCACAATCGTCTTTGCGCGAAGAAGCAGCTTCTTCGTCTCCGGGAGCCGGAGAGAGCGGCAACTTCGCAAAGGTGATAAAACAAGCTGTACAACACTGCGATTGTGTGCGCAGCTTGCCAAGTGAGAGAAAACAGTACCAGACCACTCTCCTGCCTTTTCTATTCACATGAACATTCGATTGGAAGCTGTTTTGGACAACTTTCTTTCTCTTCTTGCAAAACACTCGGCAGACCTCCGTGCAGCCTCTAGAACACGATGGGAGATGTTTTCTGTGCTGGCACAGTTTCTCCTTGCCAGACAGAGTGGAAAAGCTTTTTGCTAAGATGTAGACGAGAAGAGAGGCTAAAGAAGCAGGTATGGTGCTCTGCAGAGCTAAGCATCGCTCCCGGACTTCTTTCGGAAGAAGGCGCACACCGCAGAGCACAGTGAGCGGCAGAATCGTCTTTGCGCGAAGAAGCAGCTTCTTCGTCTCCGGGAGCCGGAGAGAGCGGCAACTTCGCAAAGGTGATGAAACAAGCTGTACAACACTGCGATTGTGTGCGCAGCTTGCCAACTGAGAGAAAACAGTACCTGACCACTCTCCTGCCTTTTCTATTCACATGAACATTCGATTGCAAGCTGTTTTGGACAACTTTCTTTCTCTTCTTGCAAAACACTCGGCAGACCTCCGTGCAGCCTCTAGAACACGATGGGAGATGTTTTCTGTGCTGGCACAGTTTCTCCTTGCCAGACAGAGTGGAAAAGCTTTTTGCTAAGATGTAGACGAGAAGCGAGGCTAAAGAAGCACGTATGGTACTCTGCAGAGCTAAGCACCGCTCCCTGACCTCTTTCGGTGGAAGGCGCACACCGCAGAGCACTGTGAGCGGCACAATCGTCTTTGCGCGAAGAAGCAGCTTCTTCGTCTCCGGGAGCCGGAGAGAGCGGCAACTTCGCAAAGGTGATGAAACAAGCTGTACAACACTGCGATTGTGTGCGCAGCTTGCCAACTGAGAGAAAACAGTACCTGACCACTCTCCTGCCTTTTCTATTCACATGAACATTCGATTGCAAGCTGTTTTGGACAACTTTCTTTCTCTTCTTGCAAAACACTCGGCAGACCTCCGTGCAGCCTCTAGAACACGATGGGAGATGTTTTCTGTGCTGGCACAGTTTCTCCTTGCCAGACAGAGTGGAAAAGCTTTTTGCTAAGATGTAGACGAGAAGAGAGGCTAAAGACGAGGGTACGGTGCTCTGCAGAGCTAAGCACCGCTCCCGGATGTCTTTCGGCAGAAGGCGCACACCGCAGAGCACAGTGAGCGGCAGAATCGTCTTTGCGCGAAGAAGCAGCTTCTTCGTCTCCGGGAGCCGGAGAGAGCGGCAACTTCGCAAAGGTGATGAAACAAGCTGTACAACACTGCGATTGTGTGCGCAGCTTGCCAACTGAGAGAAAACAGTACCTGACCACTCTCCTGCCTTTTCTATTCACATGAACATTCGATTGCAAGCTGTTTTGGACAACTTTCTTTCTCTTCTTGCAAAACACTCGGCAGACCTCCGTGCAGCCTCTAGAACACGATGGGAGATGTTTTCTGTTCTGGCAAAGTTTCTCCTTGCCAGACAGAGTGGAAAAGCTTTTTGCTAAGATGTAGACGAGAAGAGAGGCTAAAGACGAAGGTACGGTGCTCTGCAGAGCTAAGCACCGCTCCCGTGCGTCTTTCGGCAGAAGCCGCACACCGCAGAGCACTGTGAGCGGCAGAATCGTCTTTGCGCGAAGAAGCAGCTTCTTCGTCTCCGGGAGCCGGAGAGAGCGGCAACTTCGCAAAGGTGATAAAACAAGCTGTACAACACTGCGATTGTGTGCGCAGCTTGCCAACTGAGAGAAAACAGTACCTGACCACTCTCCTGCCTTTTCTATTCACATGAACATTCGATTGGAAGCTGTTTTGGACAACTTTCTTTCTCTTCTTGCAAAACACTCGGCAGACCTCCGTGCAGCCTCTAGAACACGATGGGAGATGTTTTTTGTGCTGGCACAGTTTCTCCTTGCCAGACAGAGTGGAAAAGCTTTTTGCTAAGATGTAGACGAGAAGAGAGGCTAAAGACGAAGGTACGGTGCTCTGCAGAGCTAAGCACCGCTCCCGGACGTCTTTCGGCAGAAGGCGCACACCGCAGAGCACTGTGAGCGGCAGAATCGTCTTTGCGCGAAGAAGCAGCTTATTCGTCTCCGGGAGCCGGAGAGAGCGGCAGCTTCGCAAAGGTGATGAAACAAGCTGTACAACACTGCGATTGTGTGCGCAGCTTGCCAAGTGAGAGAAAACAGTACCTGACCACTCTCCTGCCTTTTCTATTCACTTGAACATTCGATTGTAAGCTGTTTTGGACAACTTTCTTTCTCTTCTTGCAAAACACTCGGCAGTCCTCCGTTCAGCCTCTAGAAGACGATGGGAGGTGTTTTCTGTGCTGGCACAGTTTCTCCTTGCCAGATAGAGTGGAAAAGCTTTTTGCTAAGATGTAGACGAGAAGCGAGGCTTAAGAAGCACGTATGCTACTCTGCAGAGCTAAGCATCGCTCCCGGACTTCTTTCGGCAGAAGGCGCACACCGCAGAGCACTGTGAGTGGCAGAATCGTCTTTGCGCGAAGAAGCAGCTTCTTCGTCTCCGGGAGCCGGAGAGAGCGGCAACTTCGCAAAGGTGATGAAACAATCTGTACAACACTGCGATTGTGTGCGCAGCTTGCCAACTGAGAGAAAACAGTACCTGACCACTCTCCTGCCTTTTCTATTCACATGAACATTCGATTGCAAGCTGTTTTGGACAACTTTCTTTCTCTTCTTGCAAAACACTCGGCAGACCTCCGTTCAGCCTCTAGAAGACGATTGGAGGTGTTTTCTGTGCTGGCACAGTTTCTCCTTGCCAGACAGAGTGGAAAAGCTTTTTGCTAAGATGTAGACGAGAAGCGAGGCTAAAGAAGCACGTATGGTACTCTGCAGAGCTAAGCATCGCTCCCGGACTTCTTTCGGCAGAAGGCGCACACCGCAGAGCACTGTGAGCGGCAGAATCGTCTTTGCGCGAAGAAGCAGCTTCTTCGTCTCCGGGAGCCGGAGAGAGCGGCAACTTCGCAAAGGTGATGAAACAATCTGTACAACACTGCGATTGTGTGCGCAGCTTGCCAACTGAGAGAAAACAGTACCTGACCACTCTCCTGCCTTTTCTATTCACATGAACATTCGATTGCAAGCTGTTTTGGACAACTTTCTTTCTCTTCTTGCAACACACTCGGCAGACCTCCGTGCAGCCTCTAGAACACGATGGGAGATGTTTTTTGTGCTGGCACAGTTTGTCCTTGCCAGACAGAGTGGAAAAGCTTTTTGCTAAGATGTAGACGAGAAGAGAGGCTAAAGACGAAGGTACGGTGCTCTGCAGAGCTAAGCATCGCTCCCGGACCTCTTTCGGCAGAAGGCGCACACCGCAGAGCACTGTGAGCGGCAGAATCGTCTTTGCGCGAAGAAGCAGCTTCTTCGTCTCCGGGAGCCGGAGAGAGCGGTAACTTCGCAAAGGTGATGAAACAAGCTGTACAACACTGCGATTGTGTGCGCAGCTTGCCAACTGAGAGAAAACAGTACCTGACCACTCTCCTGCCTTTTCTATTCACATGAACATTCGATTGCAAGCTGTTTTGGACAACTTTCTTTCTCTTCTTGCAAAACACTCGGCAGACCTCCGTGCAGCCTCTAGAACACGATGGGAGATGTTTTCTGTGCTGGCACAGTTTCTCCTTGCCAGACAGAGTGGAAAAGCTTTTTGCTAAGATGTAGACGAGAAGAGAGGCTAAAGAAGCAGGTATGGTGCTCTGCAGAGCTAAGCATCGCTCCCGGACTTCTTTCGGAAGAAGGCGCACACCGCAGAGCACAGTGAGCGGCAGAATCGTCTTTGCGCGAAGAAGCAGCTTCTTCGTCTCCGGGAGCCGGAGAGAGCGGCAACTTGGCAAAGGTGATGAAACAAGCTGTACAACACTGCGATTGTGTGCGCAGCTTGCCAACTGAGAGAAAACAGTACCTGACCACTCTCCTGCCTTTTCTATTCACATGAACATTCGATTGCAAGCTGTTTTGGACAACTTTCTTTCTCTTCTTGCAAAACACTCGGCAGACCTCCGTGCAGCCTCTAGAACACGATGGGAGATGTTTTCTGTGCTGGCACAGTTTCTCCTTGCCAGACAGAGTGGAAAAGCTTTTTGCTAAGATGTAGACGAGAAGCGAGGCTAAAGAAGCACGTATGGTACTCTGCAGAGCTAAGCACCGCTCCCGGACCTCTTTCGGTGGAAGGCGCACACCGCAGAGCACTGTGAGCGGCACAATCGTCTTTGCGCGAAGAAGCAGCTTCTTCGTCTCCGGGAGCCGGAGAGAGCGGCAACTTCGCAAAGGTGATGAAACAAGCTGTACAACACTGCGATTGTGTGCGCAGCTTGCCAAGTGAGAGAAAACAGTACCTGACCACTCTCCTGCCTTTTCTATTCACATGAACATTCGATTGCAAGCTGTTTTGGACAACTTTCTTTCTCTTCTTGCAAAACACTCGGCAGACCTCCGTGCAGCCTCTAGAACACGATGGGAGATGTTTTCTGTGCTGGCACAGTTTCTCCTTGCCAGACAGAGTGGAAAAGCTTTTTGCTAAGATGTAGACGAGAAGAGAGGCTAAAGACGAGGGTACGGTGCTCTGCAGAGCTAAGCACCGCTCCCGGATGTCTTTCGGCAGAAGGCGCACACCGCAGAGCACAGTGAGCGGCAGAATCGTCTTTGCGCGAAGAAGCAGCTTCTTCGTCTCCGGGAGCCGGAGAGAGCGGCAACTTCGCAAAGGTGATGAAACAAGCTGTACAACACTGCGATTGTGTGCGCAGCTTGCCAAGTGAGAGAAAACAGTACCTGACCACTCTCCTGCCTTTTCTATTCACATGAACATTCGATTGCAAGCTGTTTTGGACAACTTTCTTTCTCTTCTTGCAAAACACTCGGCAGACCTCCGTGCAGCCTCTAGAAGACGATGGGAGATGTTTTTTGTGCTGGCACAGTTTCTCCTTGCCAGACAGAGTGGAAAAGCTTTTTGCTAAGATGTAGACGAGAAGAGAGGCTAAAGACGAAGGTACGGTGCTCTGCAGAGCTAAGCACCGCTCCCGGGGCTCTTTCGGCAGAAGGCGCACACCGCAGAGCACTGTGAGCGGCAGAATCGTCTTTGCGCGAAGAAGCAGCTTCTTCGTCTCCGGGAGCCGGAGAGAGCGGCAACTTCGCAAAGGTGATAAAACAAGCTGTACAACACTGCGATTGTGTGCGCAGCTTGCCAACTGAGAGAAAACAGTACCAGACCACTCTCCTGCCTTTTCTATTCACATGAACATTCGATTGGAAGCTGTTTTGGACAACTTTCTTTCTCTTCTTGCAAAACACTCGGCAGACCTCCGTGCAGCTTCTAGAACACGATGGGAGATGTTTTCTGTGCTGGCACAGTTTCTCCTTGCCAGACAGAGTGGAAAAGCTTTTTGCTAAGATGTAGACGAGAAGAGAGGCTAAAGAAGCAGGAATGGTGCTCTGCAGAGCTAAGCACCGCTCCCGGACGTCTTTCGGCAGAAGGCGCACACCGCAGAGCACTGTGAGCGGCAGAATCGTCTTTGCGTGAAGAAGCAGCTTCTTCGTCTCCGGCAGCCGGAGAGAGCGGCAACTTCGCAAAGGTGATGAAACAAGCTGTACAACACTGCGATTGTGTGCGCAGCTTGCCAAGTGAGAGAAAACAGTACCTGACCACTCTCCTGCCTTTTCTATTCACATGAACATTCGATTGCAAGCTGTTTTGGACAACTTTCTTTCTCTTCTTGCAAAACACTCGGCAGACCTCCGTGCAGCCTCTAGAACACGATGGGAGATGTTTTCTGTGCTGGCACAGTTTCTCCTTGCCAGACAGAGTGGAAAAGCTTTTTGCTAAGATGTAGACGAGAAGAGAGGCTAAAGACGAAGGTACGGTGCTCTGCAGAGCTAAGCACAGCTCCCGTGCCTCTTTCGGCAGAAGGCGCACACCGCAGAGCACTGTGAGCGGCAGAATCGTCTTTGCGCGAAGAAGCAGCTTCTTCGTCTCCGGGAGCCGGAGAGAGCGGCAACTTCGCAAAGGTGATGAAACAAGCTGTACAACACTCCGATTGTGTGCGCAGCTTGGCAACTGAGAGAAAACAGTACCTGACCACTCTCCTGCCTTTTCTATTCACATGAACATTCGATTGCAAGCTGTTTTGGACAACTTTCTTTCTCTTCTTGCAAAACACTCGGCAGACCTCCGTGCAGCCTCTAGAACACGATGGGAGATGTTTTTTGTGCTGGCACAGTTTCTCCTTGCCAGACAGAGTGGAAAAGCTTTTTGCTAAGATGTAGACGAGAAGAGAGGCTAAAGACGAAGGTACGGTGCTCTGCAGAGCTAAGCACAGCTCCCGGACCTCTTTCGGCAGAAGGCGCACACCGCAGAGCACAGTGAGCGGCAGAATCGTCTTTGCGCGAAGAAGCAGCTTCTTCGTCTCCGGGAGCCGGAGAGAGCGGCAACTTTGCAAAGGTGATGAAACAAGCTGTACAACACTGCGATTGTGTGCGCAGCTTGCCAACTGAGAGAAAACAGTACCTGACCACTCTCCTGCCTTTTCTATTCACATGAACATTCGATTGCAAGCTGTTTTGGACAACTTTCTTTTTCTTCTTGCAAAACACTCGGCAGACCTCCGTGCAGCCTCTAGAACACGATGGGAGATGTTTTCTGTGCTGGCACAGTTTCTCCTTGCCAGACAGAGTGGAAAAGCTTTTTGCTAAGATGTAGATGAGAAGAGAGGCTAAAGAAGAAGGTATGGTGCTCTGCAGAGCTAGAGCACCGCTCCCGGACGTCTTTCGGCAGAAGGCGCACACCGCAGAGCACTGTGAGCGGCAGAATCGTCTTTGCGCGAAGAAGCAGCTTCTTCGTCTCCGGGAGCCGGAGAGAGCGGCAGCTTCGCAAAGGTGATGAAACAAGCTGTACAACACTGCGATTGTGTGAGCAGCTTGCCAACTGAGAGAAAACAGTACCTGACCACTCTCCTGCCTTTTCTATTCACATGAACATTCGATTGCAAGCTGTTTTGGACAACTTTCTTTCTCTTCTTGCAAAACACTCGGCAGACCTCCGTGCAGCCTCTAGAACACGATGGGAGATGTTTTCTGTGCTGGCACAGTTTCTCCTTGCCAGACAGAGTGGAAAAGCTTTTTGCTAAGATGTAGACGAGAAGAGAGGCTAAAGACGAAGGTACGGTGCTCTGCAGAGCTAAGCACCGCTCCCGGGCCTCTTTCGGCAGAAGGCGCACACAGCAGAGCACTGTGAGCGGCAGAATCGTCTTTGCGCGAAGAAGCCGCTTCTTCGTCTCCGGGAGCCGGAGAGAGCGGCAACTTCGCAAAGGTGATGAAACAAGCTGTACAACACTGCGATTGTGTGCGCAGCTTGCCAACTGAGAGAAAACAGTACCTGACCACTCTCCTGCCTTTTCTATTCACATGAACATTCGATTGTAAGCTGTTTTGGACAACTTTCTTTCTCTTCTTGCAAAAGACTCGGCAGACCTCCGTGCAGCCTCTAGAACACGATGGGAGATGTTTTCTGTGCTGGCACAGTTTCTCCTTGCCAGACAGAGTGGAAAAGCTTTTTGCTAAGATGTGGACGAGAAGCGAGGCTAAAGAAGCACGTATGGTACTCTGCAGAGCTAAGCATCGCTCCCGGACCTCTTTCGGCAGAAGGCGCACACCGCAGAGCACAGTGAGCGGCAGAATCGTCTTTGCGCGAAGAAGCAGCTTCTTCGTCTCCGGGAGCCGGAGAGAGCGGCAACTTCGCAAAGGTGATGAAACAAGCTGTACAAAACTGCGATTTTGTGCGCAGCTTGCCAAGTGAGAGAAAACAGTACCTGACCACTCTCCTGCCTTTTCGATTCACATGAACATTCGATTGCAAGCTGTTTTGGACAACTTTCTTTCTCTTCTTGCAAAACACTCGGCAGACCTCCGTGCAGCCTCTAGAACACGATGGGAGATGTTTTCTGTGCTGGCACAGTTTCTCCTTGCCAGACAGAGTGGAAAAGCTTTTTGCTAAGGTGTAGACGAGAAGAGAGGCTAAAGACGAAGGTACGGTGCTCTGCAGAGCTAAGCACCGCTCCCGGGCCTCTTTCGGCAGAAGGCGCACACCGCAGAGCACAGTGAGCGGCAGAATCGTCTTTGCGCGAAGAAGCAGCTTGTTCGTCTCCGGGAGCCGGAGAGAGCGGCAACTTCGCAAAGGTGATGAAACAAGCTGTACAACACTGCGATTGTGTTAGCTGCTTGCCAACTGAGAGAAAACAGTACCTGACCACTCTCCTGCCTTTTCTATTCACATGAACATTCGATTGCAAGCTGTTTTGGACAACTTTCTTTCTCTTCTTGCAAAACACTCGGCAGACCTCCGTGCAGCCTCTAGAACACGATGGGAGATGTTTTTTGTGCTGGCACAGTTTCTCCTTGCCAGACAGAGTGGAAAAGCTTTTTGCTAAGATGTAGACGAGAAGAGAGGCTAAAGACGAGGGTACGGTGCTCTGCAGAGCTAAGCACAGCTCCCGGACCTCTTTCGGCAGAAGGCGCACACCGCAGAGCACTGTGAGCGGCAGAATCGTCTTTGCGCGAAGAAGCAGCTTCTTCGTCTTCGGGAGCCGGAGAGAGCGGCAACTTCGCAAAGGTGATGAAACAAGCTGTACAAAACTGCGATTGTGTGCGCAGCTTGGCAACTGAGAGAAAACAGTACCTGACCACTCTCCTGCCTTTTTTATTCACATGAACATTCGATTGCAAGCTGTTTTGGATAACTTTCTTTCTCTTCTTGCAAAACACTCGGCAGACCTCCGTGCAGCCTCTAGAACACGATGGGAGATGTTTTTTGTGCTGGCAATGTTTCTCCTTGCCAGACAGAGTGGAAAAGCTTTTTGCTAAGATGTAGACGAGAAGAGAGGCTAAAGACGAAGGTACGGTGCTCTGCAGAGCTAAGCACCGCTCCCGTGCCTCTTTCGGCAGAAGGCGCACACCGCAGAGCACTGTGAGCGGCAGAATCGTCTTTGCGCGAAGAAGCAGCTTCTTCGTCTCCGGGAGCCGGAGAGAGCGGCAACTTGGCAAAGGTGATGAAACAAGCTGTAGAACACTGCGATTGTGTGCGCAGCTTGCCAAGTGAGAGAAAACAGTACCAGACCACTCTCCTGCCTTTTCTATTCACATGAACATTCGATTGCAAGCTGTTTTGGACAACTTTCTTTCTCTTCTTGCAAAACACTCGGCAGACCTCCGTGCAGCCTCTAGAACACGATGGGAGATGTTTTCTGTGCTGGCACAGTTTCTCCTTGCCAGACAGAGTGGAAAAGCTTTTTGCTAAGATGTAGACGAGAAGCGAGGCTAAAGAAGCACGTATGGTACTCTGCAGAGCTAAGCACCGCTCCCGGACCTCTTTCGGTGGAAGGCGCACACCGCAGAGCACTGTGAGCGGCACAATCGTCTTTGCGCGAAGAAGCAGCTTCTTCGTCTCCGGGAGCCGGAGAGAGCGGCAACTTCGCAAAGGTGATGAAACAAGCTGTACAACACTGCGATTGTGTGAGCAGCTTGCCAAGTGAGAGAAAACAGTACCTGACCACTCTCCTGCCTTTTCTATTCACATGAACATTCGATTGCAAGCTGTTTTGGACAACTTTCTTTCTCTTCTTGCAAAACACTCGGCAGACCTCCGTGCAGCCTCTAGAACACGATGGGAGATGTTTTCTGTGCTGGCACAGTTTCTCCTTGCCAGACAGAGTGGAAAAGCTTTTTGCTAAGATGTAGACGAGAAGAGAGGCTAAAGACGAGGGTACGGTGCTCTGCAGAGCTAAGCACCGCTCCCGGATGTCTTTCGGCAGAAGGCGCACACCGCAGAGCACAGTGAGCGGCAGAATCGTCTTTGCGCGAAGAAGCAGCTTCTTCGTCTCCGGGAGCCGGAGAGAGCGGCAACTTCGCAAAGGTGATGAAACAAGCTGTACAACACTGCGATTGTGTGCGCAGCTTGCCAACTGAGAGAAAACAGTACCTGACCACTCTCCTGCCTTTTCTATTCACATGAACATTCGATTGCAAGCTGTTTTGGACAACTTTCTTTCTCTTCTTGCAAAACACTCGGCAGACCTCCGTGCAGCCTCTAGAACACGATGGGAGATGTTTTCTGTTCTGGCAAAGTTTCTCCTTGCCAGACAGAGTGGAAAAGCTTTTTGCTAAGATGTAGACGAGAAGAGAGGCTAAAGACGAAGGTACGGTGCTCTGCAGAGCTAAGCACCGCTCCCGTGCGTCTTTCGGCAGAAGCCGCACACCGCAGAGCACTGTGAGCGGCAGAATCGTCTTTGCGCGAAGAAGCAGCTTCTTCGTCTCCGGGAGCCGGAGAGAGCGGCAACTTCGCAAAGGTGATGAAACAAGCTGTACAACACTGCGATTGTGTGCGCAGCTTGCCAACTGAGAGAAAACAGTACCTGACCACTCTCCTGCCTTTTCTATTCACATGAACATTCGATTGGAAGCTGTTTTGGACAACTTTCTTTCTCTTCTTGCAAAACACTCGGCAGACCTCCGTGCAGCCTCTAGAACACGATGGGAGATGTTTTTTGTGCTGGCACAGTTTCTCCTTGCCAGACAGAGTGGAAAAGCTTTTTGCTAAGATGTAGACGAGAAGAGAGGCTAAAGACGAAGGTACGGTGCTCTGCAGAGCTAAGCACCGCTCCCGGACGTCTTTCGGCAGAAGGCGCACACCGCAGAGCACTGTGAGCGGCAGAATCGTCTTTGCGCGAAGAAGCAGCTTCTTCGTCTCCGGGAGCCGGAGAGAGCGGCAGCTTCGCAAAGGTGATGAAACAAGCTGTACAACACTGCGATTGTGTGCGCAGCTTGCCAAGTGAGAGAAAACAGTACCTGACCACTCTCCTGCCTTTTCTATTCACTTGAACATTCGATTGTAAGCTGTTTTGGACAACTTTCTTTCTCTTCTTGCAAAACACTCGGCAGTCCTCCGTTCAGCCTCTAGAAGACGATGGGAGGTGTTTTCTGTGCTGGCACAGTTTCTCCTTGCCAGATAGAGTGGAAAAGCTTTTTGCTAAGATGTAGACGAGAAGCGAGGCTTAAGAAGCACGTATGCTACTCTGCAGAGCTAAGCATCGCTCCCGGACTTCTTTCGGCAGAAGGCGCACACCGCAGAGCACTGTGAGTGGCAGAATCGTCTTTGCGCGAAGAAGCAGCTTCTTCGTCTCCGGGAGCCGGAGAGAGCGGCAACTTCGCAAAGGTGATGAAACAATCTGTACAACACTGCGATTGTGTGCGCAGCTTGCCAACTGAGAGAAAACAGTACCTGACCACTCTCCTGCCTTTTCTATTCACATGAACATTCGATTGCAAGCTGTTTTGGACAACTTTCTTTCTCTTCTTGCAAAACACTCGGCAGACCTCCGTTCAGCCTCTAGAAGACGATGGGAGGTGTTTTCTGTGCTGGCACAGTTTCTCCTTGCCAGACAGAGTGGAAAAGCTTTTTGCTAAGATGTAGACGAGAAGCGAGGCTAAAGAAGCACGTATGGTACTCTGCAGAGCTAAGCATCGCTCCCGGACTTCTTTCGGCAGAAGGCGCACACCGCAGAGCACTGTGAGCGGCAGAATCGTCTTTGCGCGAAGAAGCAGCTTCTTCGTCTCCGGGAGCCGGAGAGAGCGGCAACTTCGCAAAGGTGATGAAACAATCTGTACAACACTGCGATTGTGTGCGCAGCTTGCCAACTGAGAGAAAACAGTACCTGACCACTCTCCTGCCTTTTCTATTCACATGAACATTCGATTGCAAGCTGTTTTGGACAACTTTCTTTCTCTTCTTGCAACACACTCGGCAGACCTCCGTGCAGCCTCTAGAACACGATGGGAGATGTTTTTTGTGCTGGCACAGTTTCTCCTTGCCAGACAGAGTGGAAAAGCTTTTTGCTAAGATGTAGACGAGAAGAGAGGCTAAAGACGAAGGTACGGTGCTCTGCAGAGCTAAGCACAGCTCCCGGACCTCTTTCGGCAGAAGGCGCACACCGCAGAGCACTGTGAGCGGCAGAATCGTCTTTGCGCGAAGAAGCAGCTTCTTCGTCTCCGGGAGCCGGAGAGAGCGGTAACTTCGCAAAGGTGATGAAACAAGCTGTACAACACTGCGATTGTGTGCGCAGCTTGCCAACTGAGAGAAAACAGTACCTGACCACTCTCCTGCCTTTTCTATTCACATGAACATTCGATTGCAAGCTGTTTTGGACAACTTTCTTTCTCTTCTTGCAAAACACTCGGCAGACCTCCGTGCAGCCTCTAGAACACGATGGGAGATGTTTTCTGTGCTGGCACAGTTTCTCCTTGCCAGACAGAGTGGAAAAGCTTTTTGCTAAGATGTAGACGAGAAGAGAGGCTAAAGAAGCAGGTATGGTGCTCTGCAGAGCTAAGCATCGCTCCCGGACTTCTTTCGGAAGAAGGCGCACACCGCAGAGCACTGTGAGCGGCAGAATCGTCTTTGCGCGAAGAAGCAGCTTCTTCGTCTCCGGGAGCCGGAGAGAGCGGCAACTTCGCAAAGGTGATGAAACAAGCTGTACAACACTGCGATTGTGTGCGCAGCTTGCCAACTGAGAGAAAACAGTACCTGACCACTCTCCTGCCTTTTCTATTCACATGAACATTCGATTGCAAGCTGTTTTGGACAACTTTCTTTCTCTTCTTGCAAAACACTCGGCAGACCTCCGTGCAGCCTCTAGAACACGATGGGAGATGTTTTCTGTGCTGGCACAGTTTCTCCTTGCCAGACAGAGTGGAAAAGCTTTTTGCTAAGATGTAGACGAGAAGCGAGGCTAAAGAAGCACGTATGGTACTCTGCAGAGCTAAGCACCGCTCCCGGACCTCTTTCGGTGGAAGGCGCACACCGCAGAGCACTGTGAGCGGCACAATCGTCTTTGCGCGAAGAAGCAGCTTCTTCGTCTCCGGGAGCCGGAGAGAGCGGCAACTTCGCAAAGGTGATGAAACAAGCTGTACAACACTGCGATTGTGTGCGCAGCTTGCCAACTGAGAGAAAACAGTACCTGACCACTCTCCTGCCTTTTCTATTCACATGAACATTCGATTGCAAGCTGTTTTGGACAACTTTCTTTCTCTTCTTGCAAAACACTCGGCAGACCTCCGTGCAGCCTCTAGAACACGATGGGAGATGTTTTCTGTGCTGGCAAAGTTTCTCCTTGCCAGACAGAGTGGAAAAGCTTTTTGCTAAGATGTAGACGAGAAGAGAGGCTAAAGACGAAGGTACGGTGCTCTGCAGAGCTAAGCACCGCTCCCGGACGTCTTTCGGCAGAAGGCGCACACCGCAGAGCACTGTGAGCGGCAGAATCGTCTTTGCGCGAAGAAGCAGCTTATTCGTCTCCGGGAGCCGGAGAGAGCGGCAGCTTCGCAAAGGTGATGAAACAAGCTGTACAACACTGCGATTGTGTGCGCAGCTTGCCAAGTGAGAGAAAACAGTACCTGACCACTCTCCTGCCTTTTCTATTCACTTGAACATTCGATTGTAAGCTGTTTTGGACAACTTTCTTTCTCTTCTTGCAAAACACTCGGCAGTCCTCCGTTCAGCCTCTAGAAGACGATGGGAGGTGTTTTCTGTGCTGGCACAGTTTCTCCTTGCCAGATAGAGTGGAAAAGCTTTTTGCTAAGATGTAGACGAGAAGCGAGGCTTAAGAAGCACGTATGCTACTCTGCAGAGCTAAGCATCGCTCCCGGACTTCTTTCGGCAGAAGGCTCACACCGCAGAGCACTGTGAGTGGCAGAATCGTCTTTGCGCGAAGAAGCAGCTTCTTCGTCTCCGGGAGCCGGAGAGAGCGGCAACTTCGCAAAGGTGATGAAACAATCTGTACAACACTGCGATTGTGTGCGCAGCTTGCCAACTGAGAGAAAACAGTACCTGACCACTCTCCTGCCTTTTCTATTCACATGAACATTCGATTGCAAGCTGTTTTGGACAACTTTCTTTCTCTTCTTGCAAAACACTCGGCAGACCTCCGTTCAGCCTCTAGAAGACGATTGGAGGTGTTTTCTGTGCTGGCACAGTTTCTCCTTGCCAGACAGAGTGGAAAAGCTTTTTGCTAAGATGTAGACGAGAAGCGAGGCTAAAGAAGCACGTATGGTACTCTGCAGAGCTAAGCATCGCTCCCGGACTTCTTTCGGCAGAAGGCGCACACCGCAGAGCACTGTGAGCGGCAGAATCGTCTTTGCGCGAAGAAGCAGCTTCTTCGTCTCCGGGAGCCGGAGAGAGCGGCAACTTCGCAAAGGTGATGAAACAATCTGTACAACACTGCGATTGTGTGCGCAGCTTGCCAACTGAGAGAAAACAGTACCTGACCACTCTCCTGCCTTTTCTATTCACATGAACATTCGATTGCAAGCTGTTTTGGACAACTTTCTTTCTCTTCTTGCAACACACTCGGCAGACCTCCGTGCAGCCTCTAGAACACGATGGGAGATGTTTTTTGTGCTGGCACAGTTTGTCCTTGCCAGACAGAGTGGAAAAGCTTTTTGCTAAGATGTAGACGAGAAGAGAGGCTAAAGACGAAGGTACGGTGCTCTGCAGAGCTAAGCATCGCTCCCGGACCTCTTTCGGCAGAAGGCGCACACCGCAGAGCACTGTGAGCGGCAGAATCGTCTTTGCGCGAAGAAGCAGCTTCTTCGTCTCCGGGAGCCGGAGAGAGCGGTAACTTCGCAAAGGTGATGAAACAAGCTGTACAACACTGCGATTGTGTGCGCAGCTTGCCAACTGAGAGAAAACAGTACCTGACCACTCTCCTGCCTTTTCTATTCACATGAACATTCGATTGCAAGCTGTTTTGGACAACTTTCTTTCTCTTCTTGCAAAACACTCGGCAGACCTCCGTGCAGCCTCTAGAACACGATGGGAGATGTTTTCTGTGCTGGCACAGTTTCTCCTTGCCAGACAGAGTGGAAAAGCTTTTTGCTAAGATGTAGACGAGAAGAGAGGCTAAAGACGAGGGTACGGTGCTCTGCAGAGCTAAGCACCGCTCCCGGATGTCTTTCGGCAGAAGGCGCACACCGCAGAGCACAGTGAGCGGCAGAATCGTCTTTGCGCGAAGAAGCAGCTTCTTCGTCTCCGGGAGCCGGAGAGAGCGGCAACTTCGCAAAGGTGATGAAACAAGCTGTACAACACTGCGATTGTGTGCGCAGCTTGCCAAGTGAGAGAAAACAGTACCTGACCACTCTCCTGCCTTTTCTATTCACATGAACATTCGATTGCAAGCTGTTTTGGACAACTTTCTTTCTCTTCTTGCAAAACACTCGGCAGACCTCCGTGCAGCCTCTAGAAGACGATGGGAGATGTTTTTTGTGCTGGCACAGTTTCTCCTTGCCAGACAGAGTGGAAAAGCTTTTTGCTAAGATGTAGACGAGAAGAGAGGCTAAAGACGAAGGTACGGTGCTCTGCAGAGCTAAGCACCGCTCCCGGGGCTCTTTCGGCAGAAGGCGCACACCGCAGAGCACTGTGAGCGGCAGAATCGTCTTTGCGCGAAGAAGCAGCTTCTTCGTCTCCGGGAGCCGGAGAGAGCGGCAACTTCGCAAAGGTGATGAAACAAGCTGTACAACACTGCGATTGTGTGCGCAGCTTGCCAACTGAGAGAAAACAGTACCAGACCACTCTCCTGCCTTTTCTATTCACATGAACATTCGATTGGAAGCTGTTTTGGACAACTTTCTTTCTCTTCTTGCAAAACACTCGGCAGACCTCCGTGCAGCTTCTAGAACACGATGGGAGATGTTTTCTGTGCTGGCACAGTTTCTCCTTGCCAGACAGAGTGGAAAAGCTTTTTGCTAAGATGTAGACGAGAAGAGAGGCTAAAGAAGCAGGAATGGTGCTCTGCAGAGCTAAGCACCGCTCCCGGACGTCTTTCGGCAGAAGGCGCACACCGCAGAGCACTGTGAGCGGCAGAATCGTCTTTGCGTGAAGAAGCAGCTTCTTCGTCTCCGGCAGCCGGAGAGAGCGGCAACTTCGCAAAGGTGATGAAACAAGCTGTACAACACTGCGATTGTGTGCGCAGCTTGCCAACTGAGAGAAAACAGTACCTGACCACTCTCCTGCCTTTTCTATTCACATGAACATTCGATTGCAAGCTGTTTTGGACAACTTTCTTTTTCTTCTTGCAAAACACTCGGCAGACCTCCGTGCAGCCTCTAGAACACGATGGGAGATGTTTTCTGTGCTGGCACAGTTTCTCCTTGCCAGACAGAGTGGAAAAGCTTTTTGCTAAGATGTAGACGAGAAGAGAGGCTAAAGACGAAGGTACGGTGCTCTGCAGAGCTAAGCACAGCTCCCGTGCCTCTTTCGGCAGAAGGCGCACACCGCAGAGCACTGTGAGCGGCAGAATCGTCTTTGCGCGAAGAAGCAGCTTCTTCGTCTCCGGGAGCCGGAGAGAGCGGCAACTTCGCAAAGGTGATGAAACAAGCTGTACAACACTCCGATTGTGTGCGCAGCTTGGCAACTGAGAGAAAACAGTACCTGACCACTCTCCTGCCTTTTCTATTCACATGAACATTCGATTGCAAGCTGTTTTGGACAACTTTCTTTCTCTTCTTGCAAAACACTCGGCAGACCTCCGTGCAGCCTCTAGAACACGATGGGAGATGTTTTTTGTGCTGGCACAGTTTCTCCTTGCCAGACAGAGTGGAAAAGCTTTTTGCTAAGATGTAGACGAGAAGAGAGGCTAAAGACGAAGGTACGGTGCTCTGCAGAGCTAAGCACAGCTCCCGGACCTCTTTCGGCAGAAGGCGCACACCGCAGAGCACAGTGAGCGGCAGAATCGTCTTTGCGCGAAGAAGCAGCTTCTTCGTCTCCGGGAGCCGGAGAGAGCGGCAACTTTGCAAAGGTGATGAAACAAGCTGTACAACACTGCGATTGTGTGCGCAGCTTGCCAACTGAGAGAAAACAGTACCTGACCACTCTCCTGCCTTTTCTATTCACATGAACATTCGATTGCAAGCTGTTTTGGACAACTTTCTTTTTCTTCTTGCAAAACACTCGGCAGACCTCCGTGCAGCCTCTAGAACACGATGGGAGATGTTTTCTGTGCTGGCACAGTTTCTCCTTGCCAGACAGAGTGGAAAAGCTTTTTGCTAAGATGTAGATGAGAAGAGAGGCTAAAGAAGAAGGTATGGTGCTCTGCAGAGCTAGAGCACCGCTCCCGGACGTCTTTCGGCAGAAGGCGCACACCGCAGAGCACTGTGAGCGGCAGAATCGTCTTTGCGCGAAGAAGCAGCTTCTTCGTCTCCGGGAGCCGGAGAGAGCGGCAGCTTCGCAAAGGTGATGAAACAAGCTGTACAACACTGCGATTGTGTGAGCAGCTTGCCAACTGAGAGAAAACAGTACCTGACCACTCTCCTGCCTTTTCTATTCACATGAACATTCGATTGCAAGCTGTTTTGGACAACTTTCTTTCTCTTCTTGCAAAACACTCGGCAGACCTCCGTGCAGCCTCTAGAACACGATGGGAGATGTTTTCTGTGCTGGCACAGTTTCTCCTTGCCAGACAGAGTGGAAAAGCTTTTTGCTAAGATGTAGACGAGAAGAGAGGCTAAAGACGAAGGTACGGTGCTCTGCAGAGCTAAGCACCGCTCCCGGGCCTCTTTCGGCAGAAGGCGCACACAGCAGAGCACTGTGAGCGGCAGAATCGTCTTTGCGCGAAGAAGCCGCTTCTTCGTCTCCGGGAGCCGGAGAGAGCGGCAACTTCGCAAAGGTGATGAAACAAGCTGTACAACACTGCGATTGTGTGCGCAGCTTGCCAACTGAGAGAAAACAGTACCTGACCACTCTCCTGCCTTTTCTATTCACATGAACATTCGATTGTAAGCTGTTTTGGACAACTTTCTTTCTCTTCTTGCAAAAGACTCGGCAGACCTCCGTGCAGCCTCTAGAACACGATGGGAGATGTTTTCTGTGCTGGCACAGTTTCTCCTTGCCAGACAGAGTGGAAAAGCTTTTTGCTAAGATGTGGACGAGAAGCGAGGCTAAAGAAGCACGTATGGTACTCTGCAGAGCTAAGCATCGCTCCCGGACCTCTTTCGGCAGAAGGCGCACACCGCAGAGCACAGTGAGCGGCAGAATCGTCTTTGCGCGAAGAAGCAGCTTCTTCGTCTCCGGGAGCCGGAGAGAGCGGCAACTTCGCAAAGGTGATGAAACAAGCTGTACAAAACTGCGATTTTGTGCGCAGCTTGCCAAGTGAGAGAAAACAGTACCTGACCACTCTCCTGCCTTTTCGATTCACATGAACATTCGATTGCAAGCTGTTTTGGACAACTTTCTTTCTCTTCTTGCAAAACACTCGGCAGACCTCCGTGCAGCCTCTAGAACACGATGGGAGATGTTTTCTGTGCTGGCACAGTTTCTCCTTGCCAGACAGAGTGGAAAAGCTTTTTGCTAAGGTGTAGACGAGAAGAGAGGCTAAAGACGAAGGTACGGTGCTCTGCAGAGCTAAGCACCGCTCCCGGGCCTCTTTCGGCAGAAGGCGCACACCGCAGAGCACAGTGAGCGGCAGAATCGTCTTTGCGCGAAGAAGCAGCTTGTTCGTCTCCGGGAGCCGGAGAGAGCGGCAACTTCGCAAAGGTGATGAAACAAGCTGTACAACACTGCGATTGTGTTAGCTGCTTGCCAACTGAGAGAAAACAGTACCTGACCACTCTCCTGCCTTTTCTATTCACATGAACATTCGATTGCAAGCTGTTTTGGACAACTTTCTTTCTCTTCTTGCAAAACACTCGGCAGACCTCCGTGCAGCCTCTAGAACACGATGGGAGATGTTTTTTGTGCTGGCACAGTTTCTCCTTGCCAGACAGAGTGGAAAAGCTTTTTGCTAAGATGTAGACGAGAAGAGAGGCTAAAGACGAGGGTACGGTGCTCTGCAGAGCTAAGCACAGCTCCCGGACCTCTTTCGGCAGAAGGCGCACACCGCAGAGCACTGTGAGCGGCAGAATCGTCTTTGCGCGAAGAAGCAGCTTCTTCGTCTTCGGGAGCCGGAGAGAGCGGCAACTTCGCAAAGGTGATGAAACAAGCTGTACAAAACTGCGATTGTGTGCGCAGCTTGGCAACTGAGAGAAAACAGTACCTGACCACTCTCCTGCCTTTTTTATTCACATGAACATTCGATTGCAAGCTGTTTTGGATAACTTTCTTTCTCTTCTTGCAAAACACTCGGCAGACCTCCGTGCAGCCTCTAGAACACGATGGGAGATGTTTTTTGTGCTGGCAATGTTTCTCCTTGCCAGACAGAGTGGAAAAGCTTTTTGCTAAGATGTAGACGAGAAGAGAGGCTAAAGACGAAGGTACGGTGCTCTGCAGAGCTAAGCACCGCTCCCGTGCCTCTTTCGGCAGAAGGCGCACACCGCAGAGCACTGTGAGCGGCAGAATCGTCTTTGCGCGAAGAAGCAGCTTCTTCGTCTCCGGGAGCCGGAGAGAGCGGCAACTTCGCAAAGGTGATGAAACAAGCTGTAGAACACTGCGATTGTGTGCGCAGCTTGCCAAGTGAGAGAAAACAGTACCAGACCACTCTCCTGCCTTTTCTATTCACATGAACATTCGATTGCAAGCTGTTTTGGACAACTTTCTTTCTCTTCTTGCAAAACACTCGGCAGACCTCCGTGCAGCCTCTAGAACACGATGGGAGATGTTTTCTGTGCTGGCACAGTTTCTCCTTGCCAGACAGAGTGGAAAAGCTTTTTGCTAAGATGTAGACGAGAAGCGAGGCTAAAGAAGCACGTATGGTACTCTGCAGAGCTAAGCACCGCTCCCGGACCTCTTTCGGTGGAAGGCGCACACCGCAGAGCACTGTGAGCGGCACAATCGTCTTTGCGCGAAGAAGCAGCTTCTTCGTCTCCGGGAGCCGGAGAGAGCGGCAACTTCGCAAAGGTGATGAAACAAGCTGTACAACACTGCGATTGTGTGAGCAGCTTGCCAAGTGAGAGAAAACAGTACCTGACCACTCTCCTGCCTTTTCTATTCACATGAACATTCGATTGCAAGCTGTTTTGGACAACTTTCTTTCTCTTCTTGCAAAACACTCGGCAGACCTCCGTGCAGCCTCTAGAACACGATGGGAGATGTTTTCTGTGCTGGCACAGTTTCTCCTTGCCAGACAGAGTGGAAAAGCTTTTTGCTAAGATGTAGACGAGAAGAGAGGCTAAAGACGAGGGTACGGTGCTCTGCAGAGCTAAGCACCGCTCCCGGATGTCTTTCGGCAGAAGGCGCACACCGCAGAGCACAGTGAGCGGCAGAATCGTCTTTGCGCGAAGAAGCAGCTTCTTCGTCTCCGGGAGCCGGAGAGAGCGGCAACTTCGCAAAGGTGATGAAACAAGCTGTACAACACTGCGATTGTGTGCGCAGCTTGCCAACTGAGAGAAAACAGTACCTGACCACTCTCCTGCCTTTTCTATTCACATGAACATTCGATTGCAAGCTGTTTTGGACAACTTTCTTTCTCTTCTTGCAAAACACTCGGCAGACCTCCGTGCAGCCTCTAGAACACGATGGGAGATGTTTTCTGTTCTGGCAAAGTTTCTCCTTGCCAGACAGAGTGGAAAAGCTTTTTGCTAAGATGTAGACGAGAAGAGAGGCTAAAGACGAAGGTACGGTGCTCTGCAGAGCTAAGCACCGCTCCCGTGCGTCTTTCGGCAGAAGGCGCACACCGCAGAGCACTGTGAGCGGCAGAATCGTCTTTGCGCGAAGAAGCAGCTTCTTCGTCTCCGGGAGCCGGAGAGAGCGGCAACTTCGCAAAGGTGATAAAACAAGCTGTACAACACTGCGATTGTGTGCGCAGCTTGCCAACTGAGAGAAAACAGTACCAGACCACTCTCCTGCCTTTTCTATTCACATGAACATTCGATTGGAAGCTGTTTTGGACAACTTTCTTTCTCTTCTTGCAAAACACTCGGCAGACCTCCGTGCAGCTTCTAGAACACGATGGGAGATGTTTTCTGTGCTGGCACAGTTTCTCCTTGCCAGACAGAGTGGAAAAGCTTTTTGCTAAGATGTAGACGAGAAGAGAGGCTAAAGAAGCAGGAATGGTGCTCTGCAGAGCTAAGCACCGCTCCCGGACGTCTTTCGGCAGAAGGCGCACACCGCAGAGCACTGTGAGCGGCAGAATCGTCTTTGCGTGAAGAAGCAGCTTCTTCGTCTCCGGCAGCCGGAGAGAGCGGCAACTTCGCAAAGGTGATGAAACAAGCTGTACAACACTGCGATTGTGTGCGCAGCTTGCCAAGTGAGAGAAAACAGTACCTGACCACTCTCCTGCCTTTTCTATTCACATGAACATTCGATTGCAAGCTGTTTTGGACAACTTTCTTTCTCTTCTTGCAAAACACTCGGCAGACCTCCGTGCAGCCTCTAGAACACGATGGGAGATGTTTTCTGTGCTGGCACAGTTTCTCCTTGCCAGACAGAGTGGAAAAGCTTTTTGCTAAGATGTAGACGAGAAGAGAGGCTAAAGACGAAGGTACGGTGCTCTGCAGAGCTAAGCACAGCTCCCGTGCCTCTTTCGGCAGAAGGCGCACACCGCAGAGCACTGTGAGCGGCAGAATCGTCTTTGCGCGAAGAAGCAGCTTCTTCGTCTCCGGGAGCCGGAGAGAGCGGCAACTTCGCAAAGGTGATGAAACAAGCTGTACAACACTCCGATTGTGTGCGCAGCTTGGCAACTGAGAGAAAACAGTACCTGACCACTCTCCTGCCTTTTCTATTCACATGAACATTCGATTGCAAGCTGTTTTGGACAACTTTCTTTCTCTTCTTGCAAAACACTCGGCAGACCTCCGTGCAGCCTCTAGAACACGATGGGAGATGTTTTTTGTGCTGGCACAGTTTCTCCTTGCCAGACAGAGTGGAAAAGCTTTTTGCTAAGATGTAGACGAGAAGAGAGGCTAAAGACGAAGGTACGGTGCTCTGCAGAGCTAAGCACAGCTCCCGGACCTCTTTCGGCAGAAGGCGCACACCGCAGAGCACAGTGAGCGGCAGAATCGTCTTTGCGCGAAGAAGCAGCTTCTTCGTCTCCGGGAGCCGGAGAGAGCGGCAACTTTGCAAAGGTGATGAAACAAGCTGTACAACACTGCGATTGTGTGCGCAGCTTGCCAACTGAGAGAAAACAGTACCTGACCACTCTCCTGCCTTTTCTATTCACATGAACATTCGATTGCAAGCTGTTTTGGACAACTTTCTTTTTCTTCTTGCAAAACACTCGGCAGACCTCCGTGCAGCCTCTAGAACACGATGGGAGATGTTTTCTGTGCTGGCACAGTTTCTCCTTGCCAGACAGAGTGGAAAAGCTTTTTGCTAAGATGTAGATGAGAAGAGAGGCTAAAGAAGAAGGTATGGTGCTCTGCAGAGCTAGAGCACCGCTCCCGGACGTCTTTCGGCAGAAGGCGCACACCGCAGAGCACTGTGAGCGGCAGAATCGTCTTTGCGCGAAGAAGCAGCTTCTTCGTCTCCGGGAGCCGGAGAGAGCGGCAGCTTCGCAAAGGTGATGAAACAAGCTGTACAACACTGCGATTGTGTGAGCAGCTTGCCAACTGAGAGAAAACAGTACCTGACCACTCTCCTGCCTTTTCTATTCACATGAACATTCGATTGCAAGCTGTTTTGGACAACTTTCTTTCTCTTCTTGCAAAACACTCGGCAGACCTCCGTGCAGCCTCTAGAACACGATGGGAGATGTTTTCTGTGCTGGCACAGTTTCTCCTTGCCAGACAGAGTGGAAAAGCTTTTTGCTAAGATGTAGACGAGAAGAGAGGCTAAAGACGAAGGTACGGTGCTCTGCAGAGCTAAGCACCGCTCCCGGGCCTCTTTCGGCAGAAGGCGCACACAGCAGAGCACTGTGAGCGGCAGAATCGTCTTTGCGCGAAGAAGCCGCTTCTTCGTCTCCGGGAGCCGGAGAGAGCGGCAACTTCGCAAAGGTGATGAAACAAGCTGTACAACACTGCGATTGTGTGCGCAGCTTGCCAACTGAGAGAAAACAGTACCTGACCACTCTCCTGCCTTTTCTATTCACATGAACATTCGATTGTAAGCTGTTTTGGACAACTTTCTTTCTCTTCTTGCAAAAGACTCGGCAGACCTCCGTGCAGCCTCTAGAACACGATGGGAGATGTTTTCTGTGCTGGCACAGTTTCTCCTTGCCAGACAGAGTGAAAAGCTTTTTGCTAAGATGTGGACGAGAAGCGAGGCTAAAGAAGCACGTATGGTACTCTGCAGAGCTAAGCATCGCTCCCGGACCTCTTTCGGCAGAAGGCGCACACCGCAGAGCACAGTGAGCGGCAGAATCGTCTTTGCGCGAAGAAGCAGCTTCTTCGTCTCCGGGAGCCGGAGAGAGCGGCAACTTCGCAAAGGTGATGAAACAAGCTGTACAAAACTGCGATTTTGTGCGCAGCTTGCCAAGTGAGAGAAAACAGTACCTGACCACTCTCCTGCCTTTTCGATTCACATGAACATTCGATTGCAAGCTGTTTTGGACAACTTTCTTTCTCTTCTTGCAAAACACTCGGCAGACCTCCGTGCAGCCTCTAGAACACGATGGGAGATGTTTTCTGTGCTGGCACAGTTTCTCCTTGCCAGACAGAGTGGAAAAGCTTTTTGCTAAGGTGTAGACGAGAAGAGAGGCTAAAGACGAAGGTACGGTGCTCTGCAGAGCTAAGCACCGCTCCCGGGCCTCTTTCGGCAGAAGGCGCACACCGCAGAGCACAGTGAGCGGCAGAATCGTCTTTGCGCGAAGAAGCAGCTTGTTCGTCTCCGGGAGCCGGAGAGAGCGGCAACTTCGCAAAGGTGATGAAACAAGCTGTACAACACTGCGATTGTGTTAGCTGCTTGCCAACTGAGAGAAAACAGTACCTGACCACTCTCCTGCCTTTTCTATTCACATGAACATTCGATTGCAAGCTGTTTTGGACAACTTTCTTTCTCTTCTTGCAAAACACTCGGCAGACCTCCGTGCAGCCTCTAGAACACGATGGGAGATGTTTTTTGTGCTGGCACAGTTTCTCCTTGCCAGACAGAGTGGAAAAGCTTTTTGCTAAGATGTAGACGAGAAGAGAGGCTAAAGACGAGGGTACGGTGCTCTGCAGAGCTAAGCACAGCTCCCGGACCTCTTTCGGCAGAAGGCGCACACCGCAGAGCACTGTGAGCGGCAGAATCGTCTTTGCGCGAAGAAGCAGCTTCTTCGTCTTCGGGAGCCGGAGAGAGCGGCAACTTCGCAAAGGTGATGAAACAAGCTGTACAAAACTGCGATTGTGTGCGCAGCTTGGCAACTGAGAGAAAACAGTACCTGACCACTCTCCTGCCTTTTTTATTCACATGAACATTCGATTGCAAGCTGTTTTGGATAACTTTCTTTCTCTTCTTGCAAAACACTCGGCAGACCTCCGTGCAGCCTCTAGAACACGATGGGAGATGTTTTTTGTGCTGGCAATGTTTCTCCTTGCCAGACAGAGTGGAAAAGCTTTTTGCTAAGATGTAGACGAGAAGAGAGGCTAAAGACGAAGGTACGGTGCTCTGCAGAGCTAAGCACCGCTCCCGTGCCTCTTTCGGCAGAAGGCGCACACCGCAGAGCACTGTGAGCGGCAGAATCGTCTTTGCGCGAAGAAGCAGCTTCTTCGTCTCCGGGAGCCGGAGAGAGCGGCAACTTGGCAAAGGTGATGAAACAAGCTGTAGAACACTGCGATTGTGTGCGCAGCTTGCCAAGTGAGAGAAAACAGTACCAGACCACTCTCCTGCCTTTTCTATTCACATGAACATTCGATTGCAAGCTGTTTTGGACAACTTTCTTTCTCTTCTTGCAAAACACTCGGCAGACCTCCGTGCAGCCTCTAGAACACGATGGGAGATGTTTTCTGTGCTGGCACAGTTTCTCCTTGCCAGACAGAGTGGAAAAGCTTTTTGCTAAGATGTAGACGAGAAGCGAGGCTAAAGAAGCACGTATGGTACTCTGCAGAGCTAAGCATCGCTCCCGGACTTCTTTCGGCAGAAGGCGCACACCGCAGAGCACTGTGAGCGGCAGAATCGTCTTTGCGCGAAGAAGCAGCTTCTTCGTCTCCGGAGCCGGAGAGAGCGGCAACTTCGCAAAGGTGATGAAACAATCTGTACAACACTGCGATTGTGTGCGCAGCTTGCCAACTGAGAGAAAACAGTACCTGACCACTCTCCTGCCTTTTCTATTCACATGAACATTCGATTGCAAGCTGTTTTGGACAACTTTCTTTCTCTTCTTGCAACACACTCGGCAGACCTCCGTGCAGCCTCTAGAACACGATGGGAGATGTTTTTTGTGCTGGCACAGTTTCTCCTTGCCAGACAGAGTGGAAAAGCTTTTTGCTAAGATGTAGACGAGAAGAGAGGCTAAAGACGAAGGTACGGTGCTCTGCAGAGCTAAGCACAGCTCCCGGACCTCTTTCGGCAGAAGGCGCACACCGCAGAGCACTGTGAGCGGCAGAATCGTCTTTGCGCGAAGAAGCAGCTTCTTCGTCTCCGGGAGCCGGAGAGAGCGGTAACTTCGCAAAGGTGATGAAACAAGCTGTACAACACTGCGATTGTGTGCGCAGCTTGCCAACTGAGAGAAAACAGTACCTGACCACTCTCCTGCCTTTTCTATTCACATGAACATTCGATTGCAAGCTGTTTTGGACAACTTTCTTTCTCTTCTTGCAAAACACTCGGCAGACCTCCGTGCAGCCTCTAGAACACGATGGGAGATGTTTTCTGTGCTGGCACAGTTTCTCCTTGCCAGACAGAGTGGAAAAGCTTTTTGCTAAGATGTAGACGAGAAGAGAGGCTAAAGAAGCAGGTATGGTGCTCTGCAGAGCTAAGCATCGCTCCCGGACTTCTTTCGGAAGAAGGCGCACACCGCAGAGCACTGTGAGCGGCAGAATCGTCTTTGCGCGAAGAAGCAGCTTCTTCGTCTCCGGGAGCCGGAGAGAGCGGCAACTTCGCAAAGGTGATGAAA